>NC_056732.1:203442476-203692505 GCF_019279795.1 Protopterus annectens | reverse complement strand
TTTGTCCAGGTTTTCTGGGCCAAGGTTGAGAGCTATGGTGATAACTGAACTCAATGAATATGTTTGGGGGCTGTATTCCCCCATTATTGGCTTTGTTCAGGTGTTTTGTGCTAAGATGATGTTGACAGCTATGGCGAGAACTGAATTCACTAAATGGTAGCCATTTAAGTTTCAATCTTCTTTCCTTTCATTAAAAGTAGATGATTTGGCATAGTGGTATGTTGCTCTGGCTGTTTAGCACAGAGACCTAGGTTCTATACTTGGCAGTGAACTGTATGGTGGTAACACAGCATTTTATTCTAGCAATTTTCCAACATTATACAAACAATGTTTAAAATGTGTCCCTGGTTTTTGGGCTTTTGCCCCCCCCCCAAATACATTTTGGCTTTGTCCAGATTTCTTGTGCTGCAAAGTTCAGAGATACAGCTGAGTGTCCAGTAGATTTTACAAGGAGCTGAGAGCTGCAGGGGAACAAAAGTTTAGTGCTGCTTATGCTGAGTCTGCTTGTATTGTAAATAGCACAACCAGTAGTGCACTTGCTTTCAATGCAGAAGGCTGTGAGCTCTACTCACACAGTATGTAGATCCATTGCTGATACTGTACTCTGTTTTAAAGGGATGGATGCTGCAGTCCTCTTTGGCGAAGATACCTAGTAACTATGAACTTGTTATCAGTTTGCCATCCATTCCCTATTGCGATATTACTAGCATTATAATTTTTTTAATGTAACATAAGCAATTTATTCCTCAAGGGCAACCGGCACTTTATTTGTAGATGAAACAATGACATATAAAGTTGTTTGCTAGCAGTAACCTCTTCATTAGTTAACAGATTTCTTTAATGTGGAATTATTTAGATGGCTTTTATTTCTTCAGAGATCGTGCATATTTACTGATACTGGTGGACTGTTGAAGTTTGAGTAGACTTTTATGATGGAAATGTTCTGAACTGGACAGTTCAACTGTATTGTATTGTACAAGGAATATCATTTAATACAGTCAGGAAGATGTATCAAAGAGCATGTGTATGTTTCGTGTTCAAGGGGCCTGTGATTTGAAAACATCCCAAAATTAATCTTTATCTGCCACTGGCAAAATGTATTTTCTTTGAATGTGGGTTTCAATGCTGCTTCAATGAATGTGAGTTTCAAGGGCAGAGAAGTTTTAATGCTATGTCCATTTTCATTGTGAGACTGCATTGCTTTGTTTAGCATATACCTATTAGGGTTTATGCTGTAAAATATAAAATAAAACTTTCAAATTAAATCCATATCATTGCAGAAGTAAAGCAGTATGCACATTACAGTGTTTATGGCAAATGGGGTGAAATAACCAAGGAATGGGACATTGAAATGGCTGCAGGGGGGGACACTCCATTCGATCATGATTTTGTGAGGGAGGAGAAGGGCAACAAACTCAGACAGCCCCGGCTGAACTATACCTCTCAACTGTCCAGACTTTTGCAGAATGAATAGAGTTTTGCTTCTTATTTTTGGCTTGTTCATCATAAAATTTGTGGTTTTCTGCCAAATCATTTAGGAATGAAGTCACTAAATAATGACAGACATTGAGTTTCAGACGTCATAACCTTCAGAAAAATGCATGCTAAGGCAAGACCTGTTATTCTATCAACTGTCTTTTTAGTACTGTTTGCATGTTCCCCCAATATATTTGGCCATATCCAGATTTCCTACATTAAGAGGTTGAGAGGTACGTGTAAATAAATCACTTTATGGAATTAGGAATATCCAAACCTCTCAACTGTCTCCAAGTTTGGCTCAAAATGTTGCTTTCCCCTTAATAATCCCTCTGCAAAATGGCAATTTTGGAAGAAAACGTGGAGGGTTTACAATTATAAATAACTTTAATGATCAGAGTTATAGATTACTTTTATTTCAGAAATGCATTTAGATGCTCTTATTTTGTCAGCTGCTCAAGTTAACAGTACTAATTTTAAAAAGGTGTCCTTTCTTTGACAGGTTCACAGCTGTATTGTGTGGCAGTTTTATATTTTTGCATAACATATTTGGTCTGTTTTTCATAAAATTGAGGTTTTCTGGCAAATTAGTAGCAAATCATTAAAGACTGAAGTTAGAAAGTAATGGCAGACATTTGGGTTTCAGATTTCATACCTTTCAAAAATTCATACTAATGCAAGATCTACTACTATTCTATTATCTTTCTAAGTTTATAAGAGCAATATTTAAAAATTGTCTTTATTTTTGGCCCTGTGTCCCACTTCTATCTATGGTTTTGTCCAGATTTCTTGCTCTGAGGTTGAGAAGTATGAGTGTCAGAGCCATCACCGTCAGCCAGAGACATTTCAAACTGAGACCTACTTGTTGCACTCCACTCCCCATTGTAGTGGCTCTGGGTGTGTCCAAGCAAGGCAAGGAGCAGTTATGTAGCGTAAGTGTGCAGAGTATTCCCCCATCCAAGGTAGACCACAAGTATGAGTGTGGCTTTTCATCTGTCCTTGATTTTGCAGAATGTTCTGGTTTTCTGTCATATTTTTATACTGTTGATTTATGCTTCTTATTATTCAGAAAATGCATGCTGTTGCAGTGCCCTGTTGCTCTGTATTAAAGTAGCAATGCTTTAATGACCATCAGGTAAGCTTGTCAGAGATTGTAAGATGCAAGTAAGCTTTATTAAGCATACTGTTAAAGAATTACCAACATTGAAAGCCTTTTCATTGTTGCCATGCAGAGAATATTTACATAACTAGATAACAAATAAGCCTTAGGTATTGAAATGCATATGACAGTATTTGCAATAAAGGACAGGATTACAGTATTTTCAGAAGCTGATTACATTTGTTGGAGACTTGCAGTTATCTTTGCAGGCTTTACCTGTAACCGTAAACTAAACAGAATGCCAATCTATCATGTGTGGTCCATAACTTGTGCAGTAATCCTTTAAGCAATTTATCTTGAGCTTGTTTCTTGTTCGCTGTTCATTTTTTACTTTGATCATGTGTTCTCCATGAAGCAAGTAGATAGTTGTTATCAGGTAGCAGGCCTTTTTTGGATAAGAAACATTTTTTACAAGTGCGGGTATCACAGAGATTGCTACTTTCAGCATGTTACTTGGTAATTGTATAAAGCTGAATATAAATTGTAACTGCAGTACAAAGAGAAGTGGTTTGAGCTGAGTGCTGCTTGTTTTTTTTTTATATACTTGATTTTGACTGGCATTCCAGTAATGTATTTAAAAAGCAATTTATTTTTTTTTCATGCCTCACAACTTTTGTGTTTCCATCTAGATATTAAGTAAGTTGTCATGTAGCCAATGCATTGAAATATTTTTTTCTTCTACACTTCATTTTGTCTTGATTGGACTCTCGTAATGATGGTTTCGCACCCAGGGCAGCGTATTTAATTAAAGTTCCAGTTGTTGTGGTTTTGAGCATAGCTCCACCCCTTTCTAGTTGGTCACACCCCTTGCCATTGGTCCCACCCATTCAGCTGTCTCTTGCAGCCCCCCTTTAATTTGAAGTCACCAGCCGCCACTGCTTTGCTCATGAATTCTGGTCAAAGCCAAAAATAAGAGTGGGGGACAAAGGCTCAAAATAAGGATCAATTTTTGGAATTACTCTAATACACTTTAAAATTTAACAGAACAAGTTTTTGTATCAGTGTGCATTTCTGGAAAAAATAAGAAGCATGAAGCTCTAAAGACTAGTGTTATTGACTGAATATAATCCTCAGTGATTTACTAGAAAGCCAAAAAGGTTATGAGGGACAGGTCAAAAATTGAGACAAAAACTAGAAACAATTGAAAACTATGGCTATGTGCCTTTGTGGGGGAATCAATAACAGCACCCAATTTACAGTCATCAGCAAATGCAAACTTGGTTTGCCACAAATTGTTGGTATCTGGTTTCACAACAGAAGAGAAGTAGATGCCAAAGAGAAGGGGACCCAGGGCAGTGCCCTGAGGGTCAGCACTAGTGACATGCCTTTTAGATGAGAAGGTGCCACCCACTGTTACTGTGTGCATTTGATTGGAGAGCCAATTTGAAGTCCAGTGGGAAACATAAGGGGTTATACTTAGACTAGTGGGCTTGTTAATTATGCCAGCATGGGGAATCATGATGAATGCTTTAGTGAGGTCCATACAGTCATTATGGACAAATTTGCCTTTGTTGATGGTATCTGTTACATTTTCAAAGAAATCAACCAGATTAAAAATACAGTTTTTTCCTTTCACAAAACTGAATGGCTTAGGGTTGAGTGTTTGTAGGTTACCAGTTTCATTGTTAATGGGTTAGACTGATATGCATTCTGTGTTTTTACAGGTGATGCCATTGAGGCTAATAGGGCAATAGTTGCCTGGATCCGTGGTGGAACCATCTTAGTGGAGAGACACCATTACAGCTGTACTCTAAAGACTGGATAAATACCTCATGGACAGACTAAGGATGAAAAAGCTTAAGAGAGGTGTAACAAAGTTCTACTATCTAGGAGAGAGTCAAGGATATTATCTGGACCCCTGGAGGTATAGTGCTTGTATAGTGCTTCTAGGATTTGATCCATGATGATTTTAGGAAAAGAAAAGTATTCAAGGGTGAGAATGGTGGTATAAATTGGAGAAATGAAATTAGAATTAAATTTGTCAAGTAGGATATTGGCTATGGAGTCATGATCAGAATTGGTAATGCCATTTGACTGAAGTACAGTGAGGTGTTGTGTATTATTTCTAATACTCCTAATATAGTTAAAGAAGGCCTTATGGTTATCCTTGAAATAGATGGCTGCTTTCAGTGCATATCCTGCCTTGGTCTTTCTAATGGCATGTTTGAGTTCTTTGCTGGCCAGCGTAAGTATTTCCTTATTGTTGGAGGTGGGAAATCTTTTAATAAGAAGCAAGTATAATTCCTCTTATTATAAATTATGTTTATTTTGGAGTTAAAACAGCAGGGTTTATTTTTGAATTACCCATTATATTTAAACTGACTAGAGACAAAGTTCCCTATACATTGGTTGGTTAGTCATCAGGGGTGTGTTTGAATTTCTTTAGGCCCTCAAGCAGGACATTGGGTTGGCCTTGGAGTAATCTCTGAACACAGTAGAGAAATTGGACAGGATAGTACTAGTTTTGAGTAAAAAGGTGATATCTTGGTTGTCAGATGTGGTCAAGGATGGATTGTGTTAATATGGGTGCAGGCAAAAGCAACATTTGTAACAACAACTCTTATTGTGTGCATTTGATTGGTGAGACAATGTGTAACCTAATGGGAAATATACAGGGTTATGTTTAGACTAGTAAGTCTGTCAGTAATGCTAACATGGGAAATCATACTGAATACTTTAGTGAGGTTCGGATAAGCATTATGTCCAGAACTGCCTTTATTGATCATATCTGTTACACTGCACTCCATTGTAATGCATATGATCAGGTATGCTGTCACTTCTGGTAGGATGATGGAGTATTTCAGCTAGGGAATTAGCACTCATAAAATTGAGGAACCACTGGATATATTTGTTATCTGCAGTATAAGATTTACAGTTAATGGATGGATAGTTAAAGTCATTCAAGATCAGTATAAAGCAATTAATAGGTATAATATTTCAACTTATTTTTTTAAATACCTTTACTGAATTATCACTTGTGACCTAGGCACATTTACATTTATATAAAAGTAATCAAACTGTATTAAGAAGTTAAAATTAACAAACATTATGTTTCGCACATATTGCAATATATCATATAACCTAAGCAACATTACATAAATTAATCAATTCCTGCACCTTTTTTACACAAGAAACATCTTTATTAAAGCATCACTTAAAACATAAGCAATCATACATTTATATAAATGAAAAAAAAACACACCAACATAATCCTAGTTGCAAGCATTTTACAGCACAAACCATACTGACACATTCCCACTTACAAACATTAGGCATCACTTATAATCTACCCAATCATTTTCAGTCAAACATTACATAGCGCATTTAAGTCCTTCCTTCTTTTAAACCTCATTCCTCCCCTGTACGTATTGTTCCCACAATTCCCATTTTTTCTTATGTAGTTTGTTCCTACTTTTTTCTAAAGATCTCAATTTGTTTTGTCTCTGTTACTGTATTCACTACTTCTAATATAGTTGGTTTAGATTTTAATTTCCATTTTCTAGTAATTACTTTTTTGGCAGCCATTATAATTAGAGACAGCAAGGCCTCTGATTGATTTTTATAGTTATCATGCAATATTTTATATGCTTTACTAATTATTCCTTTTTTATTGGCACCTTCTGTTCTAGATTTTATTAAAAACTCTACCAGTGTTGGTTTTTTATTTAGGATCCCCCATTTCGTTCTTTTTGCCTATACTCTGATATCAGTCCTTGAAAGGAAAGGCAATCTCTAACCTGCAGTCCAAATAAATTCTTGAGGTAGTTATCATGGTTATCAGGAAAAAATAGGGGGATCTATAGTGGTCAATAATGCAGTAATTGTCTTTATTTATGGTGGCTAAGAGGTGTAGAAGTTCCAAATTAGTCATGAGAGGATAATACAGATTCTGTCTGCTGCTCCCAGATAATCTATATATGTGACAGGCACAGTACCCTGGTATGGAGGGACTGCTGTCAGAACACTGAAACCATGAGTGGGATGGAGAGACTGCTATCAGCACCCTGAAATGATGGGTGGGATGGAGGGAGTGCTATCAGCACCCTGAAACCATGGATGCTGTCAGCACACTAAAACCATGAGTGGGATGGAGAGACTGCTATCAGCACCCTGAAATGATGGATGGGATGGAGGGAGTGCTATCAGCACCCTGAAACCATGGGTGCTATCAGCACACTAAAGCCATGAGTGGGATGGAAGGAGTACTATCCACACAATGAACCCATGGGTAGGATGGCAGGAGTGCTATCAGCACACTGAATCCAAGACTGGGATTGAAGGAGTGCTATCAATACACTGAAACCATGAGTGGGATATAGGGAATGCTATCACACTGAAATCATAAGTGGGATGGAGGGAGTGCTATCAGCAGACTGACACTGTGGTAAGATTCAAAGAAATTATCAGCACAACTCTTTTTATGTATTATGTATTAAAAATATGTAATATGTATTAAAAATAACCACCTTTGTGTTCTCCCTACCAATCCATACAATACTGTTGCACAGGCACATGCAAACATTTCCATGCCACACACACACACACACACACACACACACACACACACACACACATACACACGCGCACGCACGCACGCACACACACACACACACACACACACACACTGAGACAGCACCAGTCGCATAAACACAAGCAAACATGCATGCTGTCTCACTTTCTCTCATACACAATACATACATACATACACACACGCACGCGCGCACGCACACCATAAACACGCATGTATGTGTGTGCACACACTCACACACACATACACACATGCGTGGAAGCACACACATGGACACAAAATATGGTGTGCATTACATTTTTATTGCTTTGCTCTCCAGATAGCGCAGTTTAACTTGAATTTCTCCACCACATTATTCTAATCTGAGTGCAAGGCTCCAAGAAGTACACGGAGTTAGTATGAATTACCTGTACTATGGGGCTGCCATATTTGCATGTGGATTTCTATAGTGAGATCACTGTAGCATGGCATGCTGGTGTCTTCTTATTACAGCAGCACTTTAGAAGTCTTTGAGTCATTCCATTATAATGCACTGAGCAATCCTGCTAGAAACAACATTGGACAATGCATTATGTGTTTCTAAATGTAAGCCTATGTATCAGTAACTACACATGTATTTTCCAAGTGTCAGGAAGGCCTCAACATCATGCAGTTTTTTGTTCAGACTCCTAGCATTGATCAGTGTTGCCTTAACATAAGCCAGACTGGAAATTGGTAGGTCCGAATGTTAACAGAAGGACCTTGCCTAAAAAAGATATAGTGGGAGTAAAAAAAATGTTTAAAATATGCAGAATGCCTGAGAAGTGATAGAGTCAGAGAGATGCAGGCCATCCCTCGTGAAACTGGCTGGCCTGATAATCATTGCCTGTATTAACAGACACTCAGTCCCACAGGAATTACGCCAGTTACTTAGTCAGTTGTTGAAGCCAACTATTTTGTTTGGAATCCTGGCTCTGTTCTTAAATGTGACATGATACTGTTCAAGACAAATGCCTTTTTCCTGCCTTGGACACATGTTTGAAGAGCTCAGTCATGTCTCTGCATCTACCCTATACTGAAGTGTCTAAGATCATTCACCCTGACAAGAACAACTGTGAGGTCACACTCCTATTTGGGGTGGAGAGTCTTGGTGCTGTTGCTTTTTAAAGTGGACTTGAAACTACAAGAAACTATAAAACATGCTCTGAACTATATTGTGCATATAGGGGAGTGGCTCATCTTAATTAAAGGTCTGACTGTAGATCACTGCCTTAGCCCCTATAGCATATTGACTCTATAAAGGCAATTAGGTATACAGTTAAAGAGTCTTAGAATGCCTTAATCTCCAATTTGCTAAATGTTATAACACTATGTGATCTAGTATTGTATCAAATGGATTCCTTTGTTGTTTGACCATTTTACCATTCAATGCCTCTGTATGATGGGACCATACATTTTAATAAAATAGCACCTACACTGTCAATGAATTCATCAGATGGCAGTAATCTGAAGTGTTTTGGACACCTTATTAGAATTAGCTCTCTTGCATGAATAATACAGCCAAATGTCAAGTAAGAAAGCTGTAAGGAAAGACGTTTTTCAAAGGGGTACTTCACCTTCCACAAGCTCACACATGGGATTGCCTATTGCCTGAACTCCTGCTACTTATTAAAATCACCTCCAGGATCACAGCACCATAAAGTGGGGAAAAAAACTTTCAGCAGTCTTTGTCTTCACACTAAAAATTCACTTTAAAATCTACACACCTTTACTGCCAGTTTGGTACAATGTAGTTGAGAACATGTCCTATCCCATTTGAGGCAAAGGCAGTCAAATAAAAAGAAAATAAAACCAAACCTACATGTTACAGGATACCCTGATGCTTCACATTTTTAAAAACAAAGCACATAATCCTACATTCTGTTAATTCTGGAAATGAGGGATGACATTTTCAGAACTATGTGTTACTCAAAGCAAATGCAGTAAATTTAGTTGGCTGCTGTGCTGGTGTCAGTGCATTTCATCACTATTTGACGGTGTTTGTAAAATTTATAGCAAGTTTCTAAACTTATGACGAGTTCCCCTCTTCCTTTCTGTTCTCCTCTAAGTAAACTCTCAGTCTATAACAGAAGAACAAAGGTGTTAGAATGATACTGAAACTTCAAGAAGGTCAGAATGTGTTAATGCTGTCATCTGTACTGAAGACTTGCCATTAAAAGCATACTTTGTTGTAATATCAGCAGTCTGAAATGCACATCAATGTAACTGGCGTAACTGAAAGCAGCTCTGTGGTTAACATTGTATATGTTATATTGCTGCTGTTTCAACTACTGTCATTCATACCGACTGATTTATGTGTGCTACTGTGTACTATATGCATAAACCTCCTTCTGGAAAAAAATCCTCTGAATTTCTTTTTCAATTAGTTGGGAATGTATGTTAGATAGATTTAGTTTTGATCACTAATTTTCAATCACTGTGTGCTTGATAATTAGTGTTTTCAACTATTTGAGATATCTATACATGTATACATATACCTGTACATATCTATACATCTATAACTATATATATACATATATATATATATATATATATATACACACACACACACACACACACACACACACACACACACACACACACACACACACACACACACAGATGTATTTTCGATTCATTAAAATAATGGTGAACAACATTTAACATTTTTGATAACCTTTGCAAGTAAAAAAGCACTCGGCTGTCAGATTTCAGACAGCTGTTCCTACTTCATATTCATTTCACATAGTGGACCACTCAGACAGCTGTCTGATCTAATCAGTAAGAAATGCAGTGCGATGACCACTGCACAAATGTAGAGGTGATTGACTTTCTGGAAAACAAATACAAGTTACTGCTGCAGTACACATTAAAAAATAAATGTATGCAACCAAAGGACTTCACCAGAAGAAAACATCTCTTCACAAGACCATTTCATTTGAGACATTGCAGCTGCCTGAGTATTTTCTGTAGGCAGGAATGAAGACTCTAGTAAGTGGTGTCAGTCTGTCATTACAGATGGAATTAAGGAATAAGTTGTTATTCTGCTGAAAAGATCATTTCTGGTCTCTCATTGACAGCTGATCTGCAGTCTTAACCACTTTAGTGACAACTTCTGCTTTCGTGGCAAAAATAAGGACTTACACCATTACATTCCCACATACTGAATTTCTGCACTAAAATGTCTTAAATGAAAACTAAATAAATGATTCATGCAAGGACAAGGCAGCGATAGTTCTAGTATCCAGCATAACTGACATGTTGAGTATTTCTGTAACAGGCAAAGCCAACTGCCCTACTGTAGTCCTTGACCCTGCCTTAATATAGATCAGAATTCCTAAGGAGCTACATGGAAGTAACTAACTGCTGCATGTGAAATAAAGCCATGCCATTTTTGTTGCCTGTCCGGTTCAAGGACTGTAGCAATAGAACTTAATGTGCAATAGCACATGTAATGCTGTATTCTGAGAAAGCAGCAATTCAGCAATTGAGATAAGTAGGCTCTGACAGTACATACGCATCACCTGACCACTCAGGCTGCCTATTGCCTTGCCTAATACTCAATTGTCCATATTCCTATCCATGCTTAAAGTTTACTATTAACACACCTGCATGGACAGTCACCAAATTCCACTGAAAGATTTTTGCAGACTTCTGCCATTCTCTAATTGAAGACATACTTTCATTGGGTCTTCCACTCTTTTTCTTGTCTTTTTATCTGAACAAATACACATCACATTGTTTATCACTGTGAAGCATTTATACAGCTGTTACAAGCTCCTTTCTCAAGCCATACCACTCATATGGAGGAAGGATGTCACTCTACTAGCCCCAGGACTTAGATCGCGGAGGAGAAGAGGCCACCAGACAACTTGTTAGGAATGAGATGGACTGTACCTCCTTCTGATACTTTCCTTCCTCTGAGAAAAGGAGAAAAGTACTGATTCAGCTCAGCCATGGCTTTGGACAGGCCTCTAACATGGAAAGCAAATGCAGCATTTGGCAGAAAGACATCATAATGTTGCATATGTAGATATCCAGCTGTCATTGTAGAGCTGTTTACTGCAGGAAAAGTGAAAAATCCCAGATGGACCAAAGCTGGAAGAGGAGGAGAATTTAACCTCCTTTTTGACAAAGAAATATACAGAGAACTTTGCCATTAAAAATAGTTGTATGAGTCCCTTGGTTTTGAGAAAATGAAATGTTTTTCTTGAGTCCAAATATGTTTACATTTGTCATTACATGTCCATTTGAACGAGCTAGTTCAAATGTTTCAGGAAAGAAAAAACAATACACAATACATACATAAATACATACATACATACATGCATAAATACACACTGCACCCTAAATGCTCCATACATGTAGAATACATACATTCATGTACCACACATGTAGCACAAATGACCCAATACCCTTACTGTCCTGCATATAGGAGGTGCAATTTTTAATGACTGAAAGTATTGTTGGCCTGCCCATTGCTATAACCTATTTCCTTTTTGTCTTCTCCTAGTGATCTAATGGTTTATCCTACCCCTATTTCAATGACATCCCTTTTATTAATTTATTTTAAAAAAGTTCTTGGTGACAGTAGTAACTGGGATGGCATAATCCCAGCATGTTAACTGACATTATCCCAATCTAAATTCCTTCTGTTTCCACAAATCCTTTTCTTCACTCTACACATGTGCTGCAAACACAGTGTTCTTGCAGTTTACCTTCAGCAAGCATCATATTTTTGAAAGTTGATAAGTTAAGTCAGACTCTCTCTGAGCTGGTGAAGTTTTATCATTCCAAAGGATGGTCGAGGCAGCACAGCCCAAGTTATAAGTGGCTACACTTGTGAGGACACAAGTAGTGACTCTGCTGGTGAAAAATCCTACGAAATAGCTCTTCAAAGGTTAAGTATTACACAGAACAACATTACTGGGACTATCCAGTCTTTAACTGCAGCAAAGAATAAAATAAAATAACTTTTTCTCTCTTCTCTTTTACTTTTCTTCTCTTCTGCAGAGGAGTACATTTCCTTTTCATCTTCTAGTGCAGTTCTCAAGCCATGTTAGCAAGTTGCAGATGGACTGTGAATGATATGATAATCCATTACTGGAAACATTTCTTTATTTACAGTACCACTAATGCTGCATTACAATTCCTTTATCACTTCATAGCCTTGTTTAATTGTATAAAACTATATATACGCCACCATCACAGTCTTGACTTGATCACCTCTCACTGCAATATTACATTGACTCCCTGCATTAAGGTCATCATCTGATATTGTAGCTCTCGTGTGTTGTTGCTGTTATTTTTCTTGCATAAATGTTTATTCTTGATTTTTAAATGTTTCAGGGTGCCTGTGCTGGAAGACCACCATCCAGCATTAAACGGAGTCACAATGTACAAGTATGTAAAATAAATGCATACATGCATCACTGTACATGAAAACTCTGGCAATGATGTCAGCCACTGACTTACTGTTTCAGGCCCTGTCCTTTTTCTACAACAAAAGTGACCATATGGTCGAAATGAGTTATGTGTAGAGCTGGATCATGGTCGAATGGGGCCCTAGGCTGGGGAAATAGATTGGGGTCCCCCAGAATAGCCCTTCCTGTAGCAACTCCCAATCCCCCAGCAGCCCCCTCCCCAGCCATTCCAGTGTTCCATTACTTGACTATTTCTCCCCACTTACCATAAATACTGTTCAAACCTATCAGTGTGCATACTGTTTTTTATGTACTTCTACAATGATTACAGATATTGAAATAAAATAGCACAAACCCTGATAGCCATTTGCTAAACAAACAATACAGTCTCAGAATGAAAACAGACTTAGCATGAGCAGTAAACTTCTCTGGCATTGAAATTCACATTCATGTAAACAGCATTAAAACCCACATTCAAATAAAATGCATCTGGCTAGTGGAGAATTAAATTTACCTTTAGATTGTTTTCAAACCATAGGCTCCTTGCACACATTTTAGGGCCATGCAGACATGTATGTGTTCTTTTACTCACCTTCCTGATTGTAGAAATCATATTCCTTGTATAATACAGCACCATTTGTTATAGTGTGTTTTAAATTTGTAGTTTTGAAAATTTTTTCAGTAAACAATAAAACAAAATGTATGCCCCAATAATGACAAAACTGTCCATTTCAGAACATTTTAACCATAAAGGGTCACTCAAACATCTGTCATTACAGTCCACCAGTATCAGTCAATAAGCACAATCTCTGCAGAAGTAAAAGTCATTCAAATAATTCCACATTAAACAGATCTGCAACTAATGAAGAGACTGCTACTGGCAAACGACTTTACATTTCAGTGTTTCATCTACAAATTCAGTATCAGCTGCCCTTAAAGAATTACTTGACTATGTTACATTAAAAAAATTGACAAGCTGGTAATATTGCAATAGGGAATGACTGACTAACAGACAAGTTCATAGTTACTAGGCATAGACTACAAAGGAGGACACACTCAGGGGTGTAGAATTTCTATCCCCCCTTAAAATACACCAAATAATCCACAATCAAAAGGGCACTGCAATATCAGCAGTCCATCTACATGGTACGGGAGTAGAATCCACAGCCTTCTGCACCAAAGGCAGTTATGCTACTAACACTGTTTTCAAATTCTACAGGACAAACGTTGACTGCCAATTGCTAAAAAAAAAAAAAAAAAAAAAAAGTTAGTTGCACATTAAAAAATAGACTTAGCATTAGCAACAGTAAACCTCTGTTTGCTTGAAACTCACAATTCCATGAAAATGGACTGAAACTCGTAATCCTTTGAAAGTACACAGAAACTCATAATCACCTGAAAATGTACTGAAACTCAAACTCACAATTCCGTCAGCAGTCTGGTAGTTGGTGTAGAGGATTCAAGTTCTTGTCTCCACAGAAACTCACAATTTCTTCAGCAGTCTGGTAGATGGTATAGAGGATACAGGCTCTTGTCTCCACTGAAGCTCACAATTCCTTCAGCAGTCTGGTAGTTAGTGTAGAGGATTCAGATTGTCTCCTGTAACCAAGTTACAGGGTCAAACCTGATCAAGTTAATATACTAACCTGCCCCCAGTGCATTGCATACCATACCTCCATACCTCTCACTCTCTTAGCACAAGAAATCTGGACAAAGCCTAAAATAATGGGGATACAATAGCCCAAAAATAGTGATACATTTTAAATATTCCTCTTTTTAACTTACAAATTTGCTAGATTAACTGACTTGTCTTAGTATGCATTTTCTGCAAGATGTGAAATCTGAAACTCATATATATGTGCTTATTTAATGACTCCAAACCACTGTGGTTTGCTAGAAAACCACAAACTTTATGAGAAACAGGCAAAAATTATGAGGCTAAATCTGGATAGTTCAGAGATATGTTAAAAACACACGCACACATGTGCGTGCGTGCATGCATACATGCACACACACATACACGCCTACCTGATCTCTGCTCTTATACACACACACGTGTGCACGCATGCACACGCATACACACACGCACATGCGCACGCACATGCACACACACACACACACACACACACACACACACACACACACACACACACAGACACACACACACACCTACCTGATCTCTGCTCTCACACACACAAACACACCTTCTCTCTCATACAGCAACACACACACACACACTATCTCTCATACAAACAGAATGGCTAGTTTAAATTACATACACATACAAACACTTTCTCTTTCATACAGAAACATCGTAACCTCTAGTTGAATTTGTACATACACACACACACACACACACACACACACACACACACACGCACACACACAAACACACATATGCATCTACCTTCTCTATAAATGGACTGGCTAGTTTAAATTCTGAGTGCGAGTGTGGAATGGGTTTATATCTGCATTGGCATGAATGTGTGCAATGCATACATGGTCCTCCTTAAAGGAGAAGATGCTGCCACTGTGGTGTTAAGATGTATTATTTTTTTTTTATGTTGAAGCCTCCTGGCCAGAATGGGCCCCTTTAGCCTCAGGGACCTAGGCAACTGCCTACGTCACCTAGTGCTGGATCTGGCTCTGGTTACATAGGAATGGCCAAGCAGATAACCAATCAAATCTCAATCCTTTGTCAAAGGGTGAATGCCCTGGGTTAGTAAAGAAAAACAAAAAAAAATCATATTTATTAAATACAACAAGGAAATAATGGTCATCTTCATAGAAATTTCTAAATAGCTCAGTAAGTTAGCAGATTGTCTGATGGTTGCATAAGAATGCTCAGCATTTTTACTATCATGTACTTCATTTACTAAAGCCAGCCAATTTACACTAGAGCACCATGTACATGTCATTAAACCAGTCACAGCATAGCTCAATGAGAATAACCATGGCCACAACAGATGTTAGCGAATGGAGGTTATCTCTGCTTTATTCTTCAGTTTGGATATCAGAATGTTATAGGACAAATGTACATATTCTTAATCTAGATGATTTACCACAGTGATCCATAATATTAAGTTTATTACCTTGAATGTTAGATGTCACACTCTTGAACAGCCCTCAGGTTTTTAATGATTCATTCATTTTTTTTCTACACTTCCTACACTTTTTACCTCAATGCATGTTTTAGGAGATATGCATGAGAGAGATTTTCTGTCCCATTTAAATTGCAATTTCATTTATAAACAGGACCAAAAAGAAAAGGTTTTGCAGCTCCTTGTTGGTAACTAGAGTGTTCCTAAAATGAATACCATTAATTTTCTTTCTTTCTGTCTCACTTCTCTGTGTCTCTCCGTCTGCCTCCTCTCTATATTTCAGTCTACTAGCCTTTTTTATATAACTCACAGGAATTGCGCATAATTTCAGCAGAACTGAGTAACATAGAAACAGCCCAAATAAATGAAAGTAGCATCTAGGAGAAAGCCACCCAATATAATCTATTGAATCCAAGTCTGGAGTGAGGAATGAAATGGTACTAGCTCATAAACTCAGATAAACACCCTTATAGAACTGCACCAGGGTGCTATTTTGCTCTGCCTTTTGCCTTCTGTCCCTCGATTTTTGATGCTAGTAATCCTTAAGATAATTTTTGCACAGACAGAGTGAACTTCTTGCCATACGTTGTACCTGTACACCTTATCTTTAATAAGTGATGCCGTGATTCAGAATTTGGTGCAAAATATCTGTTCATTGAAAGTTCACTCGTGCCAGTAGTGCATCCAGGAGGGCACATGGTCACACAATGGAGTAGGACTACACATGCTGCAGGTGACACTCTAATTCAGCTATGGTGAACCTATGACACACTTGTCAAAGATGACACACGTCGCAACGTTTTGGGTGACATGTCAGTGATCAACAACACCCGAGTTACCAAAGACACTGCTTTTGCATTCATTCCTCACGTGAAGAGCACTGAATTAACTTGGGTTTGGCGTGTGTCAAAAGCTCCTGGCACACAAGGCTCGCCATCACTGCGTCTAATCTATTCCCCTAATGACACATTCTGATAAATCAGAGAAATACAGAAAGTTATTGTAGTTAAGGACCACTAGGCCCATCCAGTGTCTGTACATTCCCCCAATGTATTATAAACACAGAGCATTTTATCATCCTACTTCTAGACTTTGCTATGTCTTTCCAGTTTATCTGCAACTTATCTCTGCAGGCAGTTATATCATGTCTTATCTAGCCATCTAGCATTCTTCTTATATTACCCTTTGCAACTAGAATCCTCCTTCCTATATCCCAGACTCACAGCGTGACTCTTCTGTTTTAAGGATTCCTTTAGACATATGTGTTGATGTTCTTTTTATTGTCTTTGATGTAGCTGACTTAACACTATCATTTGTCATGTAACATTTATTGTTGTTTACCTTTTAGAGGAGACTTGGATTGTAAATACTTCATTGAGTCAGTTGTTACTTTCGTGGGATGGTGTTTAATACTGTCTGTGGTTGAGCAACTTACAATAAAGAAGTAAAAGGTGAGTTTTTTCTTTCTTATTTCTTTTGTCCAAGTTTATGTCACCTCAGATAAACTATACTTTGAGACTGGAGATATGGGGGCGGAGCCCCTCTGTAAACCTTTGATTTTTGATGCTGGCATCCCTAAAGATACTTCTGTGCACACACTGAAAATCAAAGTGCTCCTCCATATTTCCTTTGTAGCAAAGTATGTACTGCGTTGTATAATAGATACAAGTGGTAACCCTTTTGTAATATGGTGAAATGGCAGCATTAAAGTGCAGTTCCTTATTTCTCCATATTCACTTTGTAGCAAGATTTTAATGACTGTGTGTGATCTTGTTTATCGCTGTTAGGACATTAGCATTATTTTGTGGAATGTTTTACAAACAGAGCAGTAAGGAAATTACTTTTTATTTTTGATTACAAATCCACATTTTTTACATCATTATAATATGCTATAAATAGTGAATTCTTGTTGCACAAATGGTGTTATGAAGTACCTACTATGTCTTGCTGACACTGGCCTTTTCTCTCTCTCTTTTTTTTTTTTTTTTTTTTTTTTTTTTTTTTGCAATTTTTGCTACCTGCTGCCTGCCGACCATCAGTCCATCTCTTTGCCATCAAGCCATTCTTTTCCTTCTCCAGAAGGCAGCTGACCAAGATAGGTCATCATTAAGGCAGCCATTAGGGTGGTTTGAGCATTTTTTTTTCTCCCCAGACTTAAACATGCACCCAGAGTGAGGTGTTAGGGAGGTGCATGCAATAAGCTGTCCAGCACCCCACCACCTCTGCCAGGGGAGTTTCCACCAAGCAGCCCCCCCCCCCCCAAGCATGATAAGTGGTCTCTCCAGTCGCCATCGTTTTCTAAGTTCTTGTTGTGAATGTGTGTACCTCTAACACACAACTATAATACCCTAACCAAATGATATAAATATTTATTAACAAATATGAGTTATTCATTCATTCTGCAATAGCATACTTAATCCAAGTCACGATCATGTGTGAGTCAGAGTCTAGCACAAGCCTAAGTGAGTTGCAAGGCTTTAAACTAATCCTAAATAGAGCTACAACATATCATAGGATATACACGCAGACACTCAAATCATTCACAGCTATGGGCAATCTGACATCACATGTTTCATCATTTCCAGTAGGCAAACTGTAAACAAAGGTTGATTGGTTGAAACTAAGTTGTTACCACTGAACACTGATACTGAAGATTTGGGGCAGTCAATCACAGAATGTTAATAAAACAACAAATAGATAACTGCTTTATTCATCTGCCATGACAAATTATAGGCCTGGTGGTTTGAATATGGTGGATTTACTAGTGGGTGGTAACAACTTAATTAAAACAGTCAACCTTAATCTACACCTTCAGCTACCAGAAATGATGAAGCATGTGACGAGAGGTCAATCAATGAGCAGAAATAGGTTTGGGCACAAGAGACAACAGATAGTAGGAGAGATGGAACTGGATCCTGCAGTTTGTGGCAAAATTTCGAGCTCTTAATTACAAATACTTTTTCTGCCATTTTAACTCAAGAACAAGAGGTACTTAATCTTGGTTTATTCTTGGTTTATTCTTGGTTTATTCTTTATTGCTGCTAAAGGCTCTGATGTTCTGGTAGATTTAAAACTTTTTGTTCGTAATGTTGCTTTCAAGCTACAGTTTGGAAATGGATGTGATTTATTAACAGCATTTAAGAAGCCCAGCCAATATATACCTGTGAAGCCACCTTTGCTGAAGCTTTTTATAAGTTACGTAAAGATGATATTCATGAGTATTTTAATAAGAAGCATGGGAAATCTCTTCATATTTTAAGTAAAAAGCTATTTAAAGCTTTGTGTGAGCTTGTCTCGAGATGATTTTTATATTCGTTCATCCGATAAAAGCAGGGGGATTGTGGTGATGGACTCCTCCCATTATGATCACAGTACCTATACTGAATGTAGTAGATTTGATGTTTCTGAGCAACTAGTAATATATGGGATTCCTAAAGTGCATAAAAGTCTTGCTGATCCACCAATGCGACCGATTGTTTCTGGTAGAGGCTGGGTTACAGAGCCCCTGTCTATTTTTGTAGAGAAGTGGCTTCATCCTATTGTGAATAAGATAGAAACTATTTTAAGAGATACCAAACATTTTTTGAATTAAGTATTTGAATGGTCAAGAGGATGTGAAACTGATGAATTTATGGTTGTTATGGTGGATGTGGTTTCTTTATTTACAATCATTCTAAATGAAATTGGCATTGAATATCTTAGACTTTTTCTCAATGAACATTCTGGTTATAATGCTGATTGTATATATTTAATATGCGCATTATTAGATGTAATTCTTGAGCATAATGCATTCTTATTTGTGGATAAGTATTTTGTCCAAGGAACAGGTGTTGCAATAGGCACCATGTTTGTGAATAGTTACGCAAACATGGTGCTAGCACACTGGGAATCTAAATATGTCTTTAATGGCAGTAATTGATTTCTGGAGATGATTTTACATTATGGCTGCTTTGTTGTTACCATTTTTTTTATCTGGTCAGGATCTTTAGAAGCCCTTGATGAATTTGTCCACTATCTACAGAGCATAACTATGTTTCTTAGGTTTACTTACAAATATTCTGTTCAAATGATTGATTTCTTGGATGTATGTATTTCTCGGTCCTCTGATGGTATTAATGCATTGCTTTACATGAAACCTAGTAAAAAGAATAATATGCTGCATGCTCATAGCATGTACCCTAAGCATTTAAAGCAGAATGTATAGGTTCATAGGTTGGTACTGAGCTATCCGCCCGAAGGCATACATTAGCCCAGCCACATTGTGCGGTATTCACCACCCCTTTAGTAGTTCCCTAGACCCTTGTACTAGCAGCTAGTACCCTTGGCCCCTATCTAGTAGTGCTGTTGGTGTGATCCCCAGTGTGAACTTTCTGTTACCCATCCACTCATCAAGGTTCCTCTTGAAGAGTGATAGTGAGGAGCTCTGTCTTATGTAAATCGGGACCCTGTTCCACAGTAAGGGAAGTCTCTGCGAAGGGAATTTATCCCTCCAGCATGTTCTATTCATTGTTGTGTTGAGGTTTATATACCTAGAGCATGTAGCTCCATTAGATTTGGTTTTGCTAAGATGGAGCATGTTCAACAATTCTGGGTTGGACATGGCTCTGTACGTTAGACAGAGATCGCCTCTGAGAAAGCGGTATGCAACAGAGAACAGTCTTAGCTTTTTCAATCGTGCTGCATAGGGCAACTGTTTGAGGCCAGTAATTCTCTTGGTTAGGTACCTCTGTGGTCTCTCCAGCTGCTGGAGATGTCTAGCCAGGTACATTCCAATTGGTGCATTGTACTCAATAATGTGTCTGATGAGGGAAGAGTAGAGGGGCACCATTACATCCTTAGATCTTGATGCGAACCCTTTCATGATCAGATGGGTCACATAGAAGGATTTTCTAACCACTTTGGCAACATGGTTATCAAAGGAAAGCTGGCTATCTACTTGGGTCCCTAGATCCCTTATTTCTTCTTCAGATTTCAGGGGATTACCTCCTATGTTGTAGTTTGCGGGTACTCGTTTTTTTCCAAAGGGGATTACTACGCATTTTTTTTGCATTTAGCTTGAGACCATGGCTTTGACACCATGCATCAGTCTCATTTAGGCCCTTCTGGAGGATCTCCATGTCGGCCGGAGACTCTGTTAGAGCACCCAGTTTGCAGTCGTCCGCAAACTTAGTCAGCCACAGCCCTTCCGTGCTTGCCTGTACTTCTGAGAAGTATATGCCAAACAGGAGGGGCCCCAGGACAGAGCCCTGAGGCACACCACTCGTTACTGGTCTGGATTCGGACATAGATCCTGCTACTCTTACTTTATGGGATCTGTCTGAGAGCCAGTTTGCGATCCATCTTGTGACGTAAGGGTTTATGCCCAGGCTGGTGAGCTTATCAATAATACCCGAATGGGGAATGGTGTCAAATGCTTTAGCAAGGTCAAGGTAAGCCGTGTGTACCTCCTTTCCCTTATCTATAGCCTGAGTAACTGTCTCAAAGAAATCCACCAGGTTCAGGAGGCATGATCTGCCCTTGACGAAGCCGAACTGTGTGAGGTCCAGCGATTGGAGGTTCCCAATCTCTCCATTTATGAGTTCCATAATGATTCACTCCATAGCCTTACAGATCAGACTGGTCAGGCTTATTGGTCGGTAGTTCCCAGGGTCAGTTGTGGCCCCACCCTTGTGTAGCGGGACCACCGTTGCCGTGCGCCATTCTCTGGGCACATATCCTGTGGAGGGGCTGAGACTGAACAGGGTATTAAGATGCGGGGTTAATTCCTTTTGGAGCTCGTGTATGACACAGCCTGGGACACCATCTGGTCCCATGGAGGCAGTGTTTTTAGCTTTAGATAGAGCCTTGTTAACCAATGTATCAGTAATAATTGGACTTACACAATCCCCTGGAATGGTAATAGGCCCTGTAGGTGGTGAGGGGGGGGGATTTGCACTGAACCTGTCAGCCAAGATGCTGGCAATGTCAGAAGGGTCAGTGTATTTTGTTCCATTTTGTACTAGCTCAGAACAGACCTGAGCATAGCCATTTAGGTTTTTGACGTAGCCATAGGAGGCCTTATGGTTATCCTTGGCATCCTTGGCAACTTTCTTTTCAAAATTAGCTTTAGTTGACTTGATGAGGGCCCTCAATTTCTTACTAATGCTGATCAGGGATGATTTTTCTACTTGAGATTTGGCCTTTTTTTGTATACGTCTCCTCCTTTTATTGTAAAGTTTGCTTATGGCCAGGGTCCACCAGACTGGTTTCTTCTTGCTTGAGGAAGGAGTCTTGGTTTTATTTGGGATAGCATGGTCCATGCACTCCTGAAGATGCATATAGAGTGCCTTGGTGTAGGATTCCGCATCCTGGATATCATTATCCTTCTGCAAGGGAATAGTGAAGCTTTCCACTTTGGATGCAAGTAGTTTGAAGTTTGCTTTGGAAAGGTTTTTGACTATGGTTTTTTTGACTGGGGGAGGTGGAGGGGTGAGGATGTCCAGGGTTATCAGTTTGTGGTCGGATCTAACCAAGGAGGGAGTGATAACGGGTGTGGTACAGTGGGCACCCATATTTGTGATGATTAAATCCAATATGTTGTCCCCTCTAGTGGGGGAACATACTAGTTGTTCAAGGGCATTTGAATTTATAAATTCTATGAATCGCTGAGCATAGGAGTTGGAACATTGGTAGTTAGCCCAGTCTATACCAGGGTAGTTGAAATCACCCAAGATTATGGTGTTGGGTAGGACCTTTATATTTTCCAATGTCTCAAGGAATGCAGAGTGAGCATCTTAGGACATGGTGGGCGATCTATAACCGGCTACGACTTGAAATGTGGTTTTGCTTGTTGATAGCTGTGCATGGATGATCTCTGGGGCATCATGCTGCGCTACTAACCTGGAGATATGGGTATCCCTGATGAATATGGATACACCTCCGCCCTTTGTACTGCGATCCGGTAACTGAGGCCGGAAGGTATGATATGAATTGTAACCTGGCAGTGCTGGGGTGCTCTCTTGAGCCTTGAACCAGATTTCCGTCACTGCACAAACATTGATTTTCTCCATGATGAGGAGAGCCTCGAGTGTGTGCATTTTGAGGTTGAGACTTCTGGCGTTGAGTAGCATTACCCTTCGTTTTTGGTTACCTGTGCTGGTTATGGTGGTTGGTTTGTCCTTTGAGCCTTGCCTAAAAAAGGCACTATGGGGATGGCAAGAGCCTTGGCCAGTATTCAAAAACCTAGGTGTGACAGGTGCAACCCATCTCTGGCAAAACAGGGAGGCTTGCCTATCATGTCATCCCAGGCAGGCAGACACTGGATCCCCTTAGAATGACACCAGAAGCTTAGCCAATTGTTGAAATTGATAATTTTGTCTTTGTATTGTGGTATCATTCTAGGTGAAGGTAGTATGCTACTCAAGGTCAGGGTCATACCAGCTTGGGCTACATGATCAGAGAGCTCCTCAATGTCTCTTTTCATGTAGTCCAGGGAGGTACGTCTTAGATCATTCACACCAACATGTACAATGACAGCGTCATACTTGTACTTGTTCTGGAGTGACCTAAGTGCTTATGTTATGTGGCGGATCTGAGCACCCGACAGGCAGCTGACAGTAACCTTCTCCTTGTTCAGCCTGGTGAGTGGAACATCCGTGTACCTTACTATAGAGTCTCCATTTACTAGAGTGTTAGGTATGGTGTTTTGCCTTAAGGGCTGTTGTGAGGCACAATTCTGAGGTGAATTATGTGTTTTCTGGCTTAAGTTTGGGGGTGCAGGTTGCTTGCTTGTCTGCTTTGGAGGGCACTGTTTCTTTTTCAGATTGGTACCTAGTGCCTCCGAATATGTTTTTGTGTATTTATGCGTATGTTTTGCCGGTGCTTGTTTTGTAGATTCATGTGTGACAGGTGGTGTGATGCAAGTGTGTCCCTTATCCTCTTGACTGTCTGTTACAGTCATGGGTTGAGAGCGCTTAACCTCCAGTCTGGCTGTGTTTTTGCATCTCTCACAAGTGTTTGTATCTAGAGGTAAGAGGAGAGGATTGTCTGTATACATGAGACAGTTGTGACATTGCCTCAGGATGCTCAATTCCACCAGATGAACTGGAGAGTACACCTGAAGCTGACCTCTGGACATGCTTTGAAGAGTAAATTGAACTTAAGTCCTGTGGATGATCAGGGGTCTTATGCTATATTATAATAGTCCTGTCTAGGAAATTTGGAGAATAATAGTGCTGTCTAGGAGATTAGGACAAGTGTTGATTTCTGTTTTGCAAGTGCTGCAATAAGAGCAGCTGATCTGAAGCACTTGAGTTGAGGCTTGCCTAGTTCTAAGGGAAAATTTACAGTGCAGACTTTGTGGGGCCGGGAATAGTATACCCCAACTAACCGGCGCTGCCCGATGCTGCTCTGTGCGCAAGACCGTGCAAAAAGACAGTTGCAGGGTTTTTCCTCTAAATAAGTGAGGAAAGTGAGTACAAGAGCTGTTTTTCTCTAAGCAAGTGAGAAAAGTAAGTACAAAAACTGTTTTCCTCTAGGTAACGAGGAAGATAGAGTGCTATAGTAATTAGTAGCTTATTTAGTGCTTACAAGTTCTGAACAAGTGCTGAGCATGAACAAGCAAATTTAAGTGCTAAAATTAAGAATCTGTATCTGCACTAGATGAGTTACAGGACAGAAACAAGTGCAAATACAGGCTTTCAAATCAGAAAGTTGCGAGAGATGGAAGAGATTGCCCAAACGGCCAATAACTACAAATTCTGGGCCAGAACCACTACTTATGTGGTAGACAGGTTACCTAGTGCTTACCACTCCCACTGATAAGCTAGAAGGCTTCCCTCCAACACAGAAAGGCTTGGGGGACTCAGAAGCTTACATACAGTCCTGGATACAGCAAATCTGTATCTGGAACACTAGTTACAGGAAAGGTAGGAAACAGGCTTACAGTTTTTTTTTTTTTTTACAGAAAAGTAGCAAAATCAGTAGTAAAAAACAATTCACGTGCAGTGCAAGCTAGCACACTTGAGTATGCAGTAATATTAGACCAAACACAGTTTAAAAAATGCAATTAAATTAAAAAGGATTAAAAGCAAGTGCAGAAAGAGTTTATTAGGTAGAATGTGGTCAAGGGCGCCCGCAGGCAGGTGCAAGGGGGTGCACTTGCACCCCCCTGGAATCCGCTGACAAGTTAATCTTTTAATGTAAAAAAAAAGTTTTTTTTTTTCTTTTTTAGGGCGTTCTTCTTTAAGAAGTCCAGTCGCAGGCGTGCTGACATCATCACGCGCAGTTTGCGAGCTAAATGGACAGTTTAGAGGATGCTGTGACATCATCGCGCGGGAACTGAAACGGACAGTTTAGAGGACTTTATTGAAGATGGGACCCTTGCAAGCGAGCGGGAACTGAAATGAAGATGGGACCCTTGCAAGCAAGCGGGAACTGAAACGGACGGAAGATGGGACGCTTTAGTGGAGCGGGAACTGAAATGGGTGGCTTTAGTAAGGTAGGTGTGTGTGGGAACTGAAACGGGTGGCTTTAGTAAGGTAGGTGTGTGTGTGGGAACTGAAACGGGCGGTTTTAGTAAGGTGTGTGTGTGGGAACTGAAACGGGCGGTTTTAGTAAGGTGTGTGTGGGAACTGAAATGGGCGGTTTTAGTAAGGTGTGTGTGGGAACTGAAACGGGCGGTTTTAGTAAGGTGTGTGTGGGAACTGAAACGGGCGGTTTTAGTAAGGTGTGTGTGTGTGTGTGTGTGTGTGTGTGTAAAATGCCCTAGGAGTTACATGGTGGTGGGTAGAGAATAAGGCTTGAACCCTGTACCTTGGGCCCAAGTGGCAAGAGCCTGTATTCCCTACTCACCACCATTTGTAAAAATGTTGCAGGTTTTTCCCTCATACTTTTTCTGTTCCTCATAAAATCTGTGGTTTCTGTATTTGTGTCCTTGTTGCCTGACAGCTACATGTTCTCTTGTTTGATTCTTGGCTGTCTGAAGTGTTTCTCCCTGGGCCTATGCTACAAATTAGCTTATTTTCCAAGTCAGACTTTCCTGGTTAACAAATGTTAAACAAAATGGGCACTCATTTCAATATCAGACTTCATATTCTTCAGAAAGTGCATGGTAACAAAAGCTTTTATTCTAGCAATTTTTTAAGTGTACAAGATGGATATTTAAAATGTATCCCTGTCTTTGGGGCTGTACCCCCCCCCCATTATTGGCTTCATCCAGGCTTTGTGCTAAGGTTGAGAGCTATGGTAAGAACTGAATTCACTGAATATGTTTGGGGGCTGTATTCACCCAGTATTGGCTTTGTTCAGGTATTTATTGGCTTCATCCAGGTTTTGTGCTAAGGTTGAGAGCTACGGAAGAACTGAATTCACTGAATATGTTTGGGGGCTATATTCCCCCATTAAAGGCTTTGTCCGGGTGTTTTTTGCTAAGAGGTTGAGAGCTGTGGTAGAACTGAATTCACTGAATGTTTGGGGGCTGTATTCACCCATTATTGGCTTTGTTCGTGTATTTTGTGCTAAGAGGTTGACAGCTGTGCTATGGTGAGAACTGAATTCACTAAATGGTAGCCATTTAAGTTTCAGTCTTCCTCTTTCACAAAACAGCTGATTTGGCGTAGTGGTATGTTGCTCTGACTGTTTTGCACAGGGTCCCCTGGGTTCAAGACATGGCAGTGAAATGTATGGTGGTAACGCAGCATTTTATTCTAGCAACTTTCCAACATTATACAAGCAATGTTTAAAATGTGTCCCTGGTTTCTGGCCTTTTGCCCCCCCCCAATAAATTTTGGCTTTTTCCAGATTTCTTGTGCTGCAAAGTTCAGAGATATAGCTGAGTGTCGAGTAGATTTTACGAGCTGAGAGCTGCAGGGGAGCAAAAGTTTAGTGCTGCTTATGTTTAGTCTGCTTGCATTGTTAATAGCACAACAGATAGTGTCCTTGCTTTTGATGCTGAAGGCTGTGGGTTCTACCCCCACAGTAGGTAGATGCATTGCTGATACTGTACTGTGTTGTAAAGGGGGTGGATGCTGCAGTCCTTTTGGTAAAAATACCTAGTAACTATGAACCTGTTATCAGTTTGCTATCCATTCCCTATTGCGGTATTACTAGCTTATCATTTTTTTATTGCATGCAACAAAGGCAATTTATTCTTCAAGGGTAACAGGCACTTTATTTGTAGATTAAACAATGACATATAAAGCAGCAACCTCTTTATTAGTTACAAATTTCTTTAATGTGCATTTTACTACTTCAAAGATTGTGCATATTTTTTACTGATACTGGTGGACTATAGAAGGTTGAGTAGACTTTTTATGATGGAAATGTTCTGAATTGGGCAGTTTTGTCATTGGTGTATGCATTTTGTTTCATTGTTTACTGGAAAAATGTTCAAAACAATAAATTTAAAATGCCCTCTAACAACTGTACTGTATTGTACAAGGAATATAATGTAATACAGTCAGGAAGGTGTATCAAAGAGCATATGTATGTATGTTCGAGGGGCCTATGATTTTGAAGACAGCCCAGAGTTAATATTTATCTGCCACTGGCAAAATGTATTTTCTTTGAATGTGGGTTTCAATGCTGTTTCAATGCATGTGAGTTTCAAGGGCAGAGAAGTTGTAATGTTAGTCTATTTTCATTGCGAGACTGCATTGCTTTGTTTAACAGATATGTATTAGGGTTTGTGCTGTAAAATGCAAAATAAAACTTTCAAATGAAATCCTAAATCATCGCAGAAGTAAAGCAGTATGCACATTACAGTATTTATGGTAAATGGGGCAAAATAACCAAGGAATGGGACATTGGAATGGCTGCAGGGGGAGGCTCCATTCGACCATGATTTTGTGGGGGGGGGGGTAGCAAACTCAGACAGCCCCGATTGAACTATACCTCTCAGTTGTCCATATCTTTGCAGATGTCCATATCTTTGCAGAATGAATAGATATTTGCTTCTTATTTTTGGTTTGCTCCTCATAAAATTTGTGGTTTTCTAGCAAATCATTTAGGAATGAAGTCACTAAATGACACAGTTTCAGACGTCATAACCTTCAGAAAAATGCATGCTAATGCAAGACTGTCGTTTATACAAGAGCAATTTTTAGTAGTGTTTGTATGTTCCCCAATATATTTGGCCTTGTCCAGATTTCCTGCATTAGGAGGTTGAGAGGTACATGCAAATCACTGTAGATTAGGAATATCCAAACCTCTCAATTGTCCCCAATTTTGGCTCAAAATGTTGCTCTCCCCTAATAATCCCTCCTCCAAAATGGCAATTTTGGAAGAAAATGTGGAGGGTTTACAGTTGTATATAACTAATGATCAGAGTTATTACTTTTATTTCAGAAATGCATGTAGATGCTCTTATTTTGTTAGCTGCTCAAGTTAACAATGTTAATACTAAAAGGTGTCCTTTTTTGACAGGTATTTTTGCATCACATTTTGGTCTGTTTTTCATAAAATTGTGGTTTTCTGGCAAATTAGTGGCAAATCATTAAAGATTGAAGTTAGAAAATAATGGCAGACATTTGAGTTTCAGATTTCATACCCTTCAGAAAATTCGTACTAATGCAAGACCTACTACTGTTCTATTATCTAAGTTAATAGCAATTGTCCTTATTTTTGGGCCTGTGTCCCACTTCTAGTTCTATGTATGGCTTTGTCCAGATTTCTTGCTCTGAAGTTGAGAGGTATGAGTGTCAGAGCCATCACTGTCAGCCAGAGACATTTTAAACTGTGACATACTTGTTGCACCCCACTCCCCATTGTAGTGGCTCTGGATGTGTCCAAGGAAGGCAAGGAGCAGTTATGCAGTGTAAGTGTGCAGAGTATTCCCCCATCCAAGGTAGATCACAAATACGACCGTGGCTTTTCTTCTGTCCTTGATTTTGCAGAATGTTCTGGTTTTCTGTCATATTTTTATACTGTTGATTTATGCTTCTTATTATTCAGGAACTGCATGCTGTCACAGTGCCCTGTTGCTCTGTTTAAGTAGCCATGGTTTAATGAACATCAGGTAAGCTTGTCGGAGATTGTAAGATTCAAGTAAGCTTTATTAAGCATATTGTTAAAGAATTACCAGCATTGAAAGCCTTTTCGTTGTTGCCATGCAGAGAATATTTACATAACTAGATAATGTATAAGCCTTGGGTATTGAAATGCATGTGACAGTATTTGTAATAAAAGGACAGGATTACAGTATTTTCAGAAGCTCATTACATTTTATTGCAGACCAGTGACTTATAGCAGTGTCTGTGTTAGTACACTTAGCTGGGTGGCTTTAATGGTATATGGTAAATAAGCATTGATACCTTACTTAAAAGCCAAGCCCTGCAACAACTAGGTAAGCTCCACACTGAAGTCAAAACACAATAGCTCTGGTGAGTAAATGTACTCTGTAGTAATCAAAAAAGGCAAATGTTTGAAATAACTACAGCTTATGTGCAAACACAATAGGTAGTGATGAAACAATGCTCTGCTAAAAATGCTTTAATGCTCCACATTGCTGAGCTGCAGATCAGTTATCACTGGCTACCAGGATTTCACCCACTTCAGATCAAGCACGATGCCGTTCAGTGCAACCTTCCCAGAACTAATTCAAGTCTGACCAGAATTATTGTGTGTGTGTGTGTGTGTGTGTGTGTGTGTGTGTGTGTGTGTGTGTGTGTGTGTGTGTGAGTGTGTGTGTGTGTGAGTGTGTATAAGAGGGAGGTAGCATACCCCTCAGCTGTCCAGGTTTTTGCAGAATGTCCAGATTTTTGCCCCATATTCCTCCTAAAAAGGATTGAAGTTGCTAAATAATGAGACATTTCAGTTTTAGATGTCATATCATTTAGAAAAATGCATACTAACACAAATCCTGTTACTCTTGCAATTTTCTAAGTTTAAGAGAGCCAGATTTATAATCTGTCCCCATTTATTTTAGGCTTTGTCCAGATTTCTTGCACTAAGGTTGAGGCCTTGAGGGGTGTGGTATGTTTGTGAGAGAGAGAGAGAGAGAAAGTGAAATGCCCAAGTTAGAGTTAGCAGGTGGAATTTATTTTCAAGTGCATTTTCAAGGAACTGTGAGTTTTAAGGGAAGCAAAGTTTACTGCTGCTCATGCCAGGTCTATTTACAATGTGCAACTGTTTTGTTTAGCAAATGGTATCTCTATTGTGGTATAAAGTTTTACAGCTATGTTAGTAGCACCACAAGTAGAATACTTGCATCTTAATGTAGAGGCTTGAGGTTCTATTCCTACAGCCTGTACATTTGTATGCTGCAGTCCTGAGGATGTCCTCCTTTGGATGAGATGCCTAAAAACTATGAACCTGTTTTTCAGCTTACCATCCATTTTCTATTGCAATATACCAGCTTACCATTTTTTTAATTTAACATAGGCAATTTATTCTTTGACGGCAGGAGGCACTGAATTTGTAGATGAAACACTGAAATATACAATTGTTTTCTAGCAACAACATCTTCATTAGTTTCATATATCTCTAATGTGGAACTATTCAGATTACTTTTACTTTGGCAGAGACACTCAAACAAGTGTTGCTGTATAATAAAAGGGATATAATTAATACAATCAGGTAAATCAAAACTTTTGCATGGCCCTACCAGTGTGCAAGGAGCCTATTGCTTGAAAACAGTTCAAAGGTAAATAACCTGCCACTGGCCAGATGCATTTTCTTTGAATGTGGGTTTCAATGCTGTTTCATTGAATGTGAGTTTCAAAAGTAGAGAAGTTTTAATGCCAAGTCTGTTTTCATTGTAAGACTATTGCTTTGTTTAGGTTTAGTAAATGTCTCAGTGTTTGGGCTATAATGTTTGAAATAAAAGTTGTAAATTAAATCCAACTGCCTGTAATCATTGTAGAACTAAAGCATAAAACAGTATGCACACAAATTTGAACAGTGTCTACGGCAAATGGGGAGAAATAGCCAAGTAATGGGACACTGGAATGGCTGTGTGGGCGGGGCTTGGGTGGGTGGACTTGGGCGGGGTTGTGTTGGCAAGGGGTGGGGAGAGCTATGTGGGTGGGGCTCTGGGTTTGCACCCCCCTGCAAAAAATCCTGCGGGCTCCCTTGAATGTGGTAAAGAGATGGGACGGGGGGAGTGTCCCAGATCAAATCTACAGTGGGGCGGGCAACTGCAAAAGCCACCAAATTTAAACTACAAACCAAAAATAGGGAGAGTGGGTGGGACAAAACAGTTTCAACAGAGATCTAAGCAAAAACTTAACAGTAACAAACTTTAAAACCAAAAAAAATATTCTCAGCTCTGTATATTTGCAGATCAGTCTCTCAGAACAATGAGACAACAGTTTCAACACAGATCTAAGCAACAATTAAACTCTATAACCAAAAAAATATATACTCAGCTCTGTATAATTGCAGATAATATTTAAGGCAGTCTCTCAGAACACAGGTTTTTGCAATTTGAATGCAGCTGTTACTATGCCAACTGAAGACACAGCAGAAAATGGGGGTGGGATGGGGAAAACAGTTTCAACAGAGATCTAAGCAAAGTATTATAAGGACAATTTTTTAGGTCTGCACAGTTACATACTAGGGACAGTGACATGTATGAATCTTTTGAAAGATTAACTAATGGGCTCGTTAATAGAGGATATGATGACATTGATATACACATAGCACAGAATGAGGCCATATTACGGAGAAGTGCAAGAACAAAACTATTTTTTTCTACAGCTATCGAAGATAGTAAGGGCAGTTGTGGAACAACGGATGGTTCCTTGAGAATGTCCCTGACATACTCCAATGATATTCATCCTGTGTGAAACATTATAAACAACACTGGAAATTTTTAAAGTCTGATGTAAAGTGTAAGCAAGTTCTTGGGCAGCTACCTTGATTTCCTTTCAAAAATAGTACATCCATTAAGAGGATGCTTTGCTATAAACCAGTGATCACTGATGTGTGTATATGAGTGTAACATCAAATAGAGAAGGAACATTCCCTTGCAGGGGAAGTGACATTTGTAAACACATCAGGAGTGATAATCAATTTCAACATCCAGATACAGGACACATTTTTTAATTTGATTTCTACACTGACTGCAGTACAGCCAATTTAGTTTGTTTAGCTGTATGTGAAGTTTGTCAGGGTTTTTATGTAGGTAAAGCTAATTGCTATCTTAGGGATCGAATTAAACAACATTTGCATCGTATAAATAGACACAACAGTAAAAATGCATTAGCTAAGCATATTATTCAGGCTGGTACTGATCATGGTTTTAGATTTATGGTTTTAGAACTGTATAAAATAGGTTTAAGAGGAGGTGACACCAAAACCTGTACAGAGTGTTTAGAAATTAAATGGATGACGATTATGCAAGCAACTAAAGGCAGAGGGTTAAAAGATTTTATACCTTTAAGACCTATATTAAGGTCATGGGGTTTGAAATGCTAGTATTTAGGTAAGGTTTTAATTAACTGCTATTAGATCTGATGAAGCACCCTGTGCAGGTGCGCAAGTGCTCATCTGTTTTATTTTTATTTGTCTTTGTACTAAAAGTTATGTTTATTTTTATCTGACACCAACTGTCTGGCTATTTTTTTCTTATACCTGTCCACTATATAATTGTAAACATTCTCACCATATTCATTATGCTATTACATTCACTGTTATAACCATTATAACTTTGTCCATTAGCATATTTTACAAAGTCTTCCTTCATTTTTTCTCGCTGTCCTCCATTTTCTCTTTCTCTTAACTCACTCCCTTCAATGGACCTCTTTTGAGTTTGTATTCTATCTTCCAATGGCTGCAGCCTAAGCCTATAAAATGAAGTTATCATCTTACAGTTCAAACAAATGTTCATATCTCTAGAACTTAAAGTGTTACTAGAAAACTGTAAATGGCAAATTATTCAGCACAAAGTAATCTTTACAGTGATTGCATTAATTTGATTCTGTTTTAATCTAGAGTTTATAAGCCACAAACACAGTACTTATACAATGATGGTTCATTTGTATTAAAAAATGTGCACACTGACTAGACAGCTCAGTCAGCATGCCCATTGTAATTCAAGCATAAACCAATAGAATAAAGTCTAGCCGCTGAACTACCATCGAGCAGCCGGACTTTCTGTTGGCATATGCTGAGGAACAATTAAAAATAAAAGAAAAATCAGGCATGTTTTCAAAAATAAAGGAACAACATACCTGATTTTCCTCCTGTTTATGCACTGCCCCTGTAAAAACAGAAAAAAGAGAGAGAAAAAAAAAACAGCAACAGAGATTTTCTTTTCTGTGTTGCTTCTCCTACATTACACTGATGTATTATGCAAGCATGGGATGCAGGTCCCATACACATGCTCAGTATGTCAGTAGAAAGGCTAAACACAAGTGAGCACTTCAGTGCCCTTACATAAAGACATTTAAGGAAGGTAAGCAATTTCTTTCTTAAACAATATCATTGTATAATAGCAATAATCCACTCCTGGGTGTGGGTATATGAGAATTTACCCACACCCAGTCGTGGATTATTGCTTAAATATTAATTTTTGTAATGCTGTATAAACAGATTGTGATATATCAGTATTCAGTCAAGCAACACACATACTACCAGCAGCATTTTCTTCTAACAGCTGTGAGCTTTCATGTGGGGCTAAGCAGTTCTGTCTGTATTACTTGTCTGTTGAGACATTTAGAGAAATACTATACAAATAATATCTAAGATCTGCTTAGTTGCATAGACAGAGGTCAAATATCAATACAGTTGTTTGCCATCATGTAAGCTTTAAGATGAATTTTTTAATACCCTCTATGTAACATGGTTTTTGAATTATTAATGCAATTATGAGCAAGCAATGTTAGACACCTAAAGATAAGAGTAGGATGTAACTACAGAAATACCTGGACACGTCAGTAGGATGTGGTGAGCTAATCACTATCTGCCCTATGGATTTCATTTCTTCAGCGGTCCCAAGCCCGGATAAATGGGGAGGGTTGCATCAGGAAGGGCATCCGGCGTAAAATTTTGCCAAATCATACATGCAGACAACAGTACAGAAATACATACCGGATCGGTTGAGGCCCGGGTTAACAATGACTGCCACCAGTATTGTTGGCCAATGGGGTGCTGGCGGAAATTGGGCTACTGTTGGCCGAAGGAGGAGAAGAGGGGGAGGGCATGCCCGAAGGCAGGTAAAGGCTAGGACTATGATAGTAAGGGACAGAACTTTGAATGTTGGCAATATGACTGGTATAGGGAGAGAGCTAGCTGATATGATGGACCGAAGGAAGGTTGGTATATTGTGTGTGCAAGAGACCAGATGGAAGGGGAGCAAGGCTAGGTGTATCGGAGGTGGTTTCAAATTGTTTTATCATGGTGTGGATGGGAGGAGAAATGATGTAGGCATTATCTTGAAGGAAAAGTATGCTAAGAGTGTTTTGGAGGTGAAAAGAGTGTCGGATAGAGTGATGTTTAATTTGATGATGTAATGATGAATGTTGTTAGTGCATATGCTCCACAAGTTGGGTGTGCGATGGATGCGAAAGAAAAATTTTGGAGTGAGTTGAATGAAGTGGTGATGACTGTACCCAAGGGTGAGAGACTGGTGATTGGAGCAGATTTCAATGGGCATGTTGGTGAAGGGAACAGAGGGGATGAGGAAGTGATGGGTAGGTATGGCGTTAAGCAAAGGAATGCAGAAGGTCAGATGGTAGTGGATTTTGCAAAAAGGATGGACATGGCTGTGATGAATATGTATTTTAACAAGAGGGAGGAGCATAGGGTGACATACAAGAGTGGAGGAAGATGCACACAGGTGGATTATATCTTATGTAGAAGGGCCAGTCTGAAGGAGATTGGAGACTGTAAAGTGGTGGCAGGGGAAAGTGTAGTTAGGCAGCATAGGATGATGGTTTGTAGGATGACATTGGTGATCATGAAGAGGAGGATATTTGTGAGTGCAGCACCAAGGATCAAATGGTGGAAAATGAAAAAGGGTAATTGTGAGGTGATGTTCAGGGAAGAGTTAAGACAGGCACTGGGTGGCATTGAAGAGTTACCAAATAGCTGGTTAACTACAGCAGAGCTAGTAAGAGAGATGGCTAGAAAGGTGCTTGGTGTGACATCTGGAAAGAGGAAGGAGGACAAGGAGACCTGGTGGTGGAATGAAGAAGTACAGGAGAGTATACAGAGAAAGAGGTTGGCGAAGAAGAAGTGGAATTGTCAAAGAGATGAAGAAAGTAGACAAGAGTATAAGGAGATGAGGTGCATGGCAAAGAGAGAAGTGGCGAAGGCTAAGGATAAGGCGTATGAAGAGTTGTATGAAAGGTTGGACACTAAGGAGGGAGAAAAGGACCTGTACCGATTGGCTAGACAGAGGGACCGAGCTAGTAAAGATGTGCAGCAGGTAAGGGTGATAAAGGATAATGAGGGAAACGTACTCACAAGCGAGGAGAGTGTGTTGAGCAGATGGAAAGAGTACTTTGATGGGTTGATGAATGAAGAGAATGAGAGGGAGAGAAGGTTGATGTGCGGATAGTGAATCATAAAGTGCAGTGGATTAGCAAGGAGGAAGTAAGGACAGCTATGAAGAGGATGAAGAACGAAAAGGCTGTTGGTCCAGATGACATACCTGTGGAAGCATGGTGGTGTTTAGGTAAAATGCCAGTGGAGTTTTTAACTAGATTGTTTAATGAAATCTTGGAAAGTGAGAGGATGCCTGAGGAATGGAGAAAAAGTGTTTTGGTACCCATTTTTAAGAATAAGGGTGATGTGCAGAGCTGTAGTAACTACAGAGGGATTAAACTGATCAATCACAGCATGAAGTTATGGGAAAGAGTAGTGGAAGCTAGGTTAAGAAGGGAGGTGATGATTAGTGATCAGCAGTATGGTTTCATGCCAGGAAAGAGCACTACAGATGCGATGTTTGCTCTGAGAGTGTTGATGGAGAAGTACAGAGAAGGTCAGAATGAGTTATATTGTGTCTTTGTGGATTTAGAAAAAGCATATGACAGGGTGCCTAGAGAGGAGTTGTGGTATTGTATGAGGAAGTCGGGAGAGTCAGAGAAGTATGTAAGAGTGGTACAGGATATGTACGAGGGTAGTGTGACAGTGGTGAGCTCTGCAGTGGGAGTGACGGATGCATTTAAGGTGGAGGTGGGATTACATCAAGAATCAGCTCTGAGCCCTTTCTTATTTGCAATGGTGATGGACAGGTTGACAGTTGAGATCACACAGGAGTCCCCATGGACTATGATGTTTGCAGATGACATTGTGATCTGTAGTGAGAGTAGGGAACAGGTGGAGTAGACACTGGAGAGGTGGAGATATGCTCTAGAGAGAAGAGGAATGAAGGTCAGCAGGACTAAGACAGAATATATGTGTGTGAATGAGAGGGAGGATAGAGGAATGGTGAGGATGCAGGGAGTAGAGGTGGCAAAGGTGGATGAGTTTAAGTACTTGGGATCAACAGTTCAGAGTAATGGTGAGTGTGGAAGAGAGGTGAAGAAGAGAGTACAGGCAGGATGGAGTGGGTGGAGAAGAGTGTCAGGAGTGATTTGTGATAGACGAGTACCAGTAAGAGTGAAAGGGAAGGTCTACAAGAGGGTAGTGAGACCAGCTATGTTATATGGGTTGGAAACAGTGGCACTGACAAAAAGGCAGGAGTCAGAGCTTGACGTGGCAGAGTTGAAGATGTTAAGATTTGCACTGGGTGTGACAAGGATGGACAGGATTAGGAATAAGTATATTAGAGGGTCAGCCCAGGTTGGAAGGCTTGGAGACAAAGCCAGAGAGGAAAGATTACGTTGGTTTGGACATGTGCTGAGGAGGGATGCAGAGTATATTGGGAAAAACATGCTAAGGATGAAGCTGCCAGAGGGAGGCCTAAGATAAGGTTTATGGATGTGGTGAGAGAAGACATGCAGGTGGTTGGTGTGACCGAACAAGATGCAGAGGATAGGAAGAAATGGAAACAGTTGATCTGCTGTGGCGACCCCTAACGGGAGCAGCCGAAAGAAGAAGAAGAAGAAGCCTACATAGACTCAATCACTTCACACACCCCTTGTTTAGACTGTGGCTCCCGCTAATCTCCCATTTCAACAATTTTTCAAAAGTCATTACCTTTGTCAGGGTCTGTAACCACTAACTCCCCACTCATATATGCCATAAAAGGTGACAGTCCTTGTAAGTTATCTATTGTGGACTGGGCAAGGAAAGGTAAACTGCTGCATTTCTGATGGAAAGAAAAGTTTCATCTCCTCTGTGAGTGACAGCATACCTTAACCTACATTATCTACATTTCTTTATGACATCCAAAACCAGAACCTTTTGCTGTACAGTAGTCTCCAGGTTATCTTGATCTGCTCTGGACCTCCTTCCAAACTCATCCTCTTCTAGGCTGCTGCAGCTCGAATAAAACTTACTCCTTCTCAAAACATGTACAATTTCACTCTCAGGTGAACATACACTATGTCTGCCACTGACAATAGCAATCCATACACTTTTCAATGCCCAGTAATATCTTTATAAAACTTGCCCACTGTGCCATCTTCGTTGCCATGAATTTCAGACCATTAAACCTTTCTTCAACTTCCAAAACTTCAACAAGCTGCAGATTATATCTTCTTTCTTCTTTTTCCAATGTAACCAACTTCTGCTCAAAGTAACTTTTACTGTTCAGTTCCATTGACTTTTTCCTTGCATTCATTGTTTTATTTTTGCAGTGATATTATGGTATTATACTGTTCTTTGAGAAATTAACTTACCTCACATATCAATTCAGCAAACCTGAAACAATTATTTGTTACTTCATTGCTTCCAGAGCACTATGTATGTCTGTATCCTAAAGCCCCATAACTAACTGACAATTTCTTCACTAGATGACGGGCCCCCACATCCATAAGGTGCCTCTTATGTTCATACTGCTCATTCACAAATACTTTTTTTCACTTTTTCACAAATCTGAAGACAGACTTTTGTACGTGACAGGTAACTTTATCACTTTATGCTCAAAATATTTATTTATTTAACATTTGTTTACCAGGAAAGTCCGACTTGGAACAAAGCCAATTTTCAGTGGCGGCTCGAGGAGAAACGTTCCAGATCCATGTAACATAGGAGGAAACCAGAGCACACCCACATGAATGCAGGGAGGACATGCAAACTCCACACAGATGGTGCCCCAGCCAAGATTCAAACCGGAGAACCTCTTGCTGTGAGGTGACAACTCAACCGCTGCACCACTGCGCCATCCTATTTACTTTTGCTTAGAGTGACTGAAGGGAGTGATCAGTCTCTTAACACACACTGAGACTTCTCCCACGTGCTACATAATTTGAATATTTTAACGTGCAATTTGTTTTACTATGCCCTCTTTCTGACATACTTCATATTCATATCTTTTTCCTTTGTTTTTTAATAGTGTTCACTAAATGTCTACATTTCTCTCACCTGAAAAAAAAAGGTTGGTCTCCACAATGGAATTCACATATTGTTTTAACAAAATTCACATCAGAAATATGAATTAGCTTTGCACTGTCTGTTTTCAAGTCACAAAACCTTCAAATTCTAGTCTAAATTCCCAAGGACTCCTCTGGTGTCTTTTTTAATTCCAATATCTTTACAAAGTAGTTTACAAAGTCTTCCTTAATATTATCTTCCTTTTTTAAGAGTCAGATTATATAATCAAAAATCACTGCATATCTTTTCTTGTTTCCTTTCCTCAAACTCCAAAACCCCTTTATCAACAATATCTCTCCATTCAAGAGAGAGATTACACAAACTCTCCCTTACGGACTGTATTAATACCCTTACTTCATATTCAGAAGTTTTATTATCAAATCTCAGAAGTCATAACTGTCTAGAGGTATCATTCTATTAGCAATAATTTGCACAAGGATAAAGTTTCTCCTTTGCATAATTTGAGTTGCTCTAGTGCCAACATGGATAGATGTAAAATATTTTTGCCCATCTTACTTTTCTGGTGCCATTGCATCATTACAGAATGCCATTACTCTCTGTACTCTGACTTAGACATTTATTCCTAGCATTGTGCTTTATTTTCCACTACCTCTTTTCCATTGGTTTTGCTTTCTTTTACCCTCTGGTGTCCATTTTCATCTTTCCTTATATTTTCTTCTTCCGTTCCCTTTTTAGGTTCCTAGGTTCATAGGTGTTTACTAGGCTAATGACCTCAAGGGCCTTTTTAAGCCTAGCCATGCATCCCCAATCTCTGACAAGTTCTGATACCCTTGGTAAGTGTAAGCAGGGGCTTGGGAGATGAAAATTTTACAAGCTAGGGCCTGGGAGATGAAACATTTACAGGTTGCCTGTGTCCATTAGAAACATAGGTGCCAAACCAGGGATGAATTTCCTGTTCCTCATACAATTGTCCAGGTTGCACTTGAATTGGGTTAGGGAGGAATTCTGCTCCGCATGGATGGGGAACCTGTTCTGGAGATGGGGTAATCTCTGGGATACATACCTGTCTCTCCAGCAGGTCCTATTTATATCACAGGCAAGGTTTAAGTCTTTAGAATGGGTAATTCTGGTACTGTTTGTTTGGTGGATATGCAGGAGGTCCATTAGAGTGGAGTCTGACAAAGCCCCATATTCCAGGCATAGATCTCCCCTCAAAGGCACTGTAGGAGACAGAATACAGGGATAGAGACTTCAGGCAGTCTGCATAAGACATTTTACTTGCTCCCTGTATTCTTTTAGTGAGGAACCTCTGTAGACATTCCAGTTGTTGGATATGCATGGTTAGGTACATACCAAAGGGGGCATTGTACTCAGTGATAGTTCTTATGAATGCCAAATACAGTGGAACAATGACTTCCTTGGACTTAGATGCCATACCTTTGTCTATGAGTTGAGCAACACAGAATGATTTCCTCAGCACTGTAGGCATGTGATGGTCAAAGGCTAGATTACTATCTATGTGTGTCCCTAAGTCCCTGACTACTGGGTCAACTCTAAGGGGTGTGTTTCCAATATGATACTTATCAAGGGTGGATGACTTCCCAAAGGATACTATTATGTATTTCTTGGCATTTAGTTTTAGTCTATGGCTCTGACACCAGTTGTTTGTCTGTGTCAGCCCCTCCTGGAGAATATTTGTGTCAATGTGGGATTCAATGACAGTTCCCAATTTGCAGTCATCTGCAAATTTAGTTAGTCAGAGACCACTGACATTGGTCTTGACTTCAGAAAAGTAAATGTCTAAAAGGAGCAGTCCTAGGACTGATTTCTGGGGGATTCCACTTGTGACTGCCCTCTTTACAGAGGTGGACTCCCCAATTCTAACTTCCTGGGTCCTGTCTGTGAGCCAGCTGGTTATCCAACAAGTGACACAAGGGTTTGTACCTAACCTCTTCAGTTTGTCAACAATGCCCAAGTGGGATATTGTATCAAATGCCTTGGCCAGGTCAAGGTAGGCAAAATGAACCATTTTTCCCTCATCCATTGCTTTGGTGACCTTCTCAAAGAAGCCCACCAACTTGAGTAGGCATGACCTGCCCTGGACAAAACCAAATTGGGTTGGGTCCGATGTATGGAGGTTTCCTATGTCATTATTGATCATTTCTATGATAATTCTTAACATGGCTCTGCATATGAGACTAGTGAGACTTATGGGTCTGTAGTTTCCAGGGTCTTTAAATGGCCCACCTTTGTGCAGAGGGATGGCTGTTGCTGTTCTCCATTCATTAGGCATAAGCCTGTTTGGAGACTACAGTTAAACAGCAGTTCCAAAGGTTGAGGGGAGAGAGAGGTAAAGCTGGACCTGAATTTGTCAGCTAGTAGGTTTGCTACATATTCTGGCTTTTTTAATGTCTCCAAATTGTTTGGGTTTCTAATACCAGGATGGGAATGGACCCTATTCCTAAGTCAAAGTACAATTAAAATTCATGAAATGTGTGTTGTTTTGATCTTTGATGTCAGGCTCAGTATAGGTGACTCAATTAACAATGAGCTCTGCACACAATTGTGTACTGCCTTTGTGGTTGCAGACATAGGTAAATAATGCTTTGTGGTTGTCCTTGGTCAGGGAGGCCAAATTTATCTCAAATCTGGCTTTGGTAGACTTCATTTGTCCTCTGAGTTGATTGATTACTTTGATGGGAGTGCTTTTATCCTGCTGGGTGCTGCTCCTCCTAATTTTTCCATGATTTTTTCCCTCCTGCTATACAGTCTGTTGATTTTGTGATTCCACCAGGGTGGCTTGTTTTTTTAGTTAGTTCTGTACTTCTTTGTGTTGGGGTCAGCTGCCTCTAGGCAGCTGTTAACATGCTTATATAGGGTTTCTGGGAAGAGTTCTACATAGTCAGCAGTGTTCTTAGGGTTTATGGGGCCTTGAAAGTTTGCCAGGTTATCACTTAATAGTAGGATGTTAGCCTTAGAGTAGTTCCTAAATATTCCAGTGTTAGCTGGGGTTCCAGGTTTTATTTTACTTCAAAGGAAACCATTTTGTGGTCTGACCTTACTAAAGAAGACATTCCGCTAGGGGGGTATGCAACAGTCTCTCATATTAGTGAGGACCAGATCCATTATGGTTGGACCCTGGTTGGTGTACTGACAGTCTGGTCCAGGGTGCTTGTGTTTACTAAATCCAGGAATCTCTGTGCCTGTATGTTTGGTGTTGTATAAGATTCCCAGTTAATAATGGGGTAATTAAAGTTGTCCATTAATATGGTATTGGGCTGGATGGTGAGTGTTTCATAATAAGTTTAAATACATGGTATGTGTTTCCTGGGTCATAGAGGTGAACCTATAGCTTGCAAAGAAGTGGTACTGGATTTTGTCTATGGTAATTTGAACTTTGAGAAGCTCAAGTGCATTGGCCTGTATGATCAGCTTTGAGGTATATTTGCTTTTTAAGCAAGTTGAGGCATATCTGGTATCTTATTTATGATAAAGGTGTCCTCTTTCAACACCACCCAGTTCTTGTATAGAATACCCTGCACAATTTCAGCCACAATACAAAAAGATGTAATAAAATACAATGAGGCATTAGATGTGTTACCTTCATTAGATATAGTATTCATATTAGAGGAATTCAAATTCGGACCCCCAATACCACAGTCATTAGTATTAACACCATTAATGACTTAAGTTCTACTAAGAATGGATTTAAATCAACCATTATTACATTTATAACTAACCTCAGATATAAGGTTAAGGCCTTAAATAGACGTTAAATGACCAATTGTGTACTAGTTTTAATATTGTTATATGTTTTAATATACTTGTATATATTTATATGCTTTTATATGTTAATTAATGTAAATAATTAAGTTTTGTTAAAGGCGAAATGAACTTTATGTAGAATTAAATATTTTCTTGTGATTACATTGTGATTTAATGGACAGTATCTTTTTAAATGTTTTACAGGATATGATGTCATTGATGTGGAGGGTTATTTAAACTAAGTCAGTTAACAACTGTGTTTGTCTGAGGACGTTTGTGATTTTTACATTTGAAAGCGCTTACAATACATTGAATTAGTTCTAGTCTGGTGAATGCCCTTTGCCTGTTTGTTTCTTTTAGTTATTTTGTTTGTTTGTTTTTTGAAAAACAGTATATTTATTTTTGATGTAAAACGAGACACCTCCACCTTTAGTACCTGTCTGTGCAGTAGCTGGTCTAAATCTGTAGAGGGACTTATAACCTGTCACTGTTGGTGTGCTCTCCGTGGCTTTAAACCATGTCTCAGTGAACACACAGGCAACAATATTCTCTAGGATGAAGAGAGATTCTAGGGAGAGGAGTTTTTTGTTTAGACTCCTAGCATTGAGCAGTAACACCTTTAGATTTTCTTAGTTTTGAATTGCTATGTTAGAAGTACTTTCAGTTGGGCATTACCTAAAAAGCCACTATGGGGGGAGGGGGGGTCAATATTTTAGCTAATATTAAAAAGCCTAGAGGGGAGAGGTACAGGTCATCCCTGGCAAAGCAGCATGGTCTGTTGACCATCTCCTTCCAAGCCGAAATATTGCATCCCCTTAGAATGACACCAGAAACTAAGCCAATTATTAAAGTCAGTCATCTTTTGTCCATACTGTGGCATTAGAAACTAAGCAAAAAAGTCAGTCAACTTTTGTTCATATTGTGGCGTCATCCTTGGAGAAGATAAAATGCTACTCAATGCTAGGTTCATACCAGCCTGGGACACATATTCCAAGTGCCCCATGATGTCTGTCTTCATATAGTCTAGGGAGGTATGTCTCGGGTTATTTAAACCCTTATGTGCTATGATTGAGTCATACTGGTACTTGTGGTCCAATGACCTGAGTGCATGTATAATGTGGTGGATCCAGGCCCCTGATAAGCAACTGACCATAACTTTCTCCTTACTCAGTCAGATGAGAGGGACATCAGTGTGTCTCACAATGATGTTTCCAATGATGAGTTTGTTGGATTGTGTGGTAGCTCGCCTTATGGGCTTAGAAGTAGATGTTCCATGAGATGTGTTGATGTGGGTGTTGTTTTGAAAGACTGCATTCAGGGCTTCTGATGGTATTTGTTATGTGTACTTTGTCTAGGAGGTCTTTGGGGTTTAGGAAGTTTACATTTAAGTGTCTCAGCATATGTGGGTCTATGTGTCTGCTTTGAATTGTGTGTGATGGGTGCAGCCTCTGTACTACTGACAACCTGATTGACATCAGGAGTGCTTTTATGTGAGAGCCTTGCCTTTATAATAGTGGTTAACTTGAATTCTTGCTTAGAAAGTAATTTTGGGAAGTATCTATGAGAACCATCTAGACACATTTTAACAATGGCACTGTATCGATGACATGACAAGGCATGGGGCACTAAAGATGCCACTTTGAAAATTTAACGCCCCAAATTTTAAGAATTGTCCATTTATTAAGATGCCATTTGAATAACACTCAGTCAGGAAAACCAATGAAATGTATTACATTTACTTAACATTGGCCTGCCATCAGCTTCAGAAGAATAATGACGACTGCCTGTTCAATAAAAGAAAAAAAATGATCATGTATCTATGTGCCCTGCTTTCCTTTTAGTACACTAAATATAATGTTAAAAAGAAGAATACATTCCTGCATGTTTTAGATATTAGATACCTGAGGACTGGAAGATGACTTTTCAGGACTAGGCAACCACAGCACCAGTATTTCAAGTGGAACATATATGGCATGGTTGTAAACAGTAAGTGCTTGAATGAAGATTGCACCTAGCAATGATATTTTCTTTATTTAAGAGCAGATATTAGGCACTTTCAGTTTGGAAAGCCAAAGTATCCACATGGAAGGAATTAACATTACAAGGGCAGGCATCCTAAATTCAATAAAAAATGTCAGGTTTGGATCAAGGTACAGAAAACAACTTTTAGGAAGTCTTTACCCCCATTTCAAGCTATTACTAGTATGACACCGAATCTGCAGTTGTGAGAAAGAATTGTTTTATTCACTGCGGTTATCAGGCTGGAAATTTCAACATTCATCATTGCTTTTCGTGCAAAGGATTTACCTCAGGGAACAGGACATTCACAGGGCAACAACTATGGGTATGAAATAAAAAAGACACCTTTAAATTTATTTATTTATTTATGTATTTATTTTACTTAAGACATAGCCTCATTTTAAGAAATAGGAGGTCTTCTCTTCCTGACAAGTACAGAGAGGGAATATACTAGTGGGGTGTAATAGGGAAGGTTATCCATGAATGACAAGAAAAAAATGTTTTGCAAAAAAAGTCAGACTTATTAGAGGGAGAATTTCATGTAGTTCTGTTAGCGTGGAATATGGACATGATCCTGTGCAAATGGAGGAAGAATAAAAAGGAAAATGTTTTGTGCATAGAGTATTATCTTCAAAGAGCAGGATGGTGTACGAGAAGAAACACATAGTCAATTCTTCAACAGTGAGCTGTGTGAACTGGCATTTTTGTCCCTTTCACTGAAAATGCTGAGTCCTCTAAATGGGTTAAAATGAGGATTATTCTTTTTTACATTGCAGTGGCCCTGGAGTTCTTTGTAATAACAGTAGGGGTTCATGGAACAACATAAAAGGTATGGGGGGCTTTATCCCCAATCAAGAAAATAAGCAAATGCTGTCCTAATGACTTGGTTAGGTGTGCCGAGGCAGTATAAAATGTGTGATGGGATTTTACCCCTCCCCAGAAGAATAATCAAATACAGTCCTAATGATGCGGTTGTTAGTCTAGATTACATATGATAAACTGACGGCTGTGAAACTGATATGGATCTACAATGTGCCTGGTTGCATTTCCTGGACATTTCGTGGCATCCCTCAGTTAAAACAACATAACAGTTTAACTTTGTAGGACTCAAGAGTTATTCCTAGAAGTCATAACCAGGTCTAAATATTCAGTGCACAGGGTCCAGGAATATTCATGGCACATAAATACCCATTCCCATTATGCGGATCTCTTGAGGTTTAATCTCCCTTGCCTTATAGAATAGGTATAGACCAGACATGACAGATCATAACTGCATCACTCCCTGAATGTTTCAGAAATCAACTAATCAAGTGCTTAGCACTTTCACCAGGTGACAAATTCATGAATACCATTTCAGGCCCTTCATTGCAGTTCTGCTTTGGCATGGATGCAGACTGTATTATATGAATATGCTATTATGTTAGCATGAGGGGTTTCATTTCACACAGCCATTAAACCCTCATCTCTGAACCATTCCCTTAGTTAACAGCTACAACAGCTGATCATTTAGTCATCTCTGAACCATTCCCTTAGTTAATAGCTACAACAGCTGATCATTTAGTCATCTCTGAACCATTCCCTTAGTTAACAGCTACAACAGCTGATCATTTAGTCATTTCTGAACCATTCCCTTAGTTAACAGCTACAACAGCTGATCATTTAGTCATCTCTGAACCATTCCCTTAGTTAACAGCTACAACAGCTGATCATTTAGTCATCTCTAAACCATTCCCTTAGTTAATAGCTACAACAGCTGATCATTTAGTCATTTCTGAACCATTCCCTTAGTTAACAGCTACAACAGCTGATCATTTAGTCATCTCTGAACCATTCCCTTAGTTAACAGCTACAACAGCTGATCATTTAGTCATCTCTGAACAATTCCCTTAGTTAATAGCTACAACAGCTGATCATTTAGTCATCTCTGAACCATTCCCTTAGTTAACAGCTACAACAGCTGATCATTTAGTCATTTCTGAACCATTCCCTTAGTTAATAGCTACAACAGCTGATCATTTAGTCATCTCTGAACCATTCCCTTAGTTAATAGCTTCAACAGCTGATCAATTAGTCATCTCTGAACCATTCTCTTAGTTAATAGCTAAAACAGCTGATCATTTAGTCATCTCTGAACCATTCCCTTCATTAATAGCTACAACAGCTGATCATTTAGTCATCTCTGAACCATTCCCTTAGTTAATAGCTACAACAGCTGATCATTTAGTCATCTCTGAACCATTTCCTTAGTTAACAGCTACAACAGCTGATCATTTAGTCATCTCTGAACCATTCCCTTAGTTAATAGCTACAACAGCTGATAATTTAGTCATCTCTGAACCATTCCCTTAGTTAACAGCTACAACAGCTGATCATTTAGACATCTCTGAACCATTCCCTTAGTTAATAGCTACAACAGCTGATCATTTAGTTATCTCCAAACCATTCCTTTAGTTAATAGCTACAACAGCTGATCATTTAGACATCTCTGAACCATTCCCTTAGTTAACAGCTACAACAGCTGATCATTTAGTCATCTCTGAACCATTCCCTTAGTTAATAGATACAACAGATGATCATTTAGTCATCTCTGAACCATTCCCTTAGTTAACAGCTACAACAGCTGATCATTTAGTCATCTCTGAACCATTCCCTTAGTTAATAGCTACAACAGCTGATCATTTGGTCATCTCTGAACCATTCCCTTAGTTAACAGCTACAACAGCTGATCATTTAGTCATCTCTGAACCATTCCCTTAGTTAACAGCTACAACAGCTGATCATTTAGTCATCTCTGAACCATTCCCTTAGTTAACAGCTACAACAGCTGATAATTTAGCCATCTCTGAACCATTCCCTTAGTTAATAGCTACAACAGCTGATAATTTAGTCATCTCTGAACCATTCCCTTAGTTAACAGCTACAACAGCTGATCATTTAGACATCTCTGAACCATTCCCTTAGTTAATAGCTACAACAGCTGATCATTTAGTCATCTCCAAACCATTCCTTTAGTTAATAGCTACAACAGCTGATCATTTAGACATCTCTGAACCATTCCCTTAGTTAACAGCTACAACAGCTGATCATTTAGTCATCTCTGAACCATTCCCTTAGTTAATAGATACAACAGATGATCATTTAGTCATCTCTGAACCATTCCCTTAGTTAACAGCTACAACAGCTGATCATTTAGTCATCTCTGAACCATTCCCTTAGTTAATAGCTACAACAGCTGATCATTTGGTCATCTCTGAACCATTCCCTTAGTTAACAGCTACAACAGCTGATCATTTAGTCATCTCTGAACCATTCCCTTAGTTAACAGCTACAACAGCTGATCATTTAGTCATCTCTGAACCATTCCCTTAGTTAACAGCTACAACAGCTGATAATTTAGCCATCTCTGAACCATTCCCTTAGTTAATAGCTACAACAGCTGATCATTTAGTCATCTCTGAACCATTCCCTTAGTTAACAGCTACAACAGTTGATCATTTAGTCATCTCTGAACCATTCACTTAGTTAACAGCTACAACAGCTGATCATTTAGTCATCTCTGAACCATTCCCTTAGTTAATGGCTACAACAGCCGATCATTTAGTAATCTCTGAACCATTCCCTTAGTTAATATCAACAACAGCTGATTATTTAGTCATCTCTGAACCATTCCCTTAGTTAATAGCTACAACAGCTGAACATTTAGTGAGCTATCAAACACCTCCACCAAGCTTTCCAAGCCTCAGAATCTCCCCAAAACTCACGCAAAGCAAGGTCACTGCCCTTCAGTGGAAAAGTATTGTTTTCCCTCCCATGTTCCTGCTTTTAGGAGTTTTGAGTTTTATCTGTTGTATGCCTTGGCTGTGGAACTAGAATGAAGGAAGTATACATTTTTCATATTTGCATTTACCACTGTAAACACTTACATATTTTTCCATTAACTCAAAACTATGTTTTTTTCTGTTTAGCAGATCCTGTATTTCCTCCACTGAACTCCTGCTACGGACATTCATCTCTTCCTTTTATAATTACTGTACTGCTTCAAATGGCTTTGCCTGCCAGCACCACCATGAGAATTTTGTGGTGATGTACCACCTGTTTTTTTTGCATTTAAAAATAATGTCTGATATGCCAGCTAACAGGAAAAACTGGACTTAATAATATGCATCAAAGTAAAACAGTTCTTTATGGTTATTTTCTTAAAAAAGGCCAGCCATAAAACAGAAGGAAGTATCATTAAAATCTATTTTAAATCTACAACTGTTGCCTATGAACAACTCATGTTCTACTGGGTTTCATTCAAACCAAATAAAATTTTGTCTTCCTTCCTGCCTGGCTTGAGAAATCAGAACTAACCTTACATTACCCTTGGTCTGCTATGCCAGAACTATTGTAAAACAGTATAGGTGTTATAACTTATTTTTATAATTATGCATGACAAGGCTAGAGACTGCTTGTAAAAAATAAATATGTAACAAAATTGCATTGTGTTATATAAATTAATGTCTATCTGAAAGTTTTCCTCCTCTCCCTCTCTCTCACAGGCTGAATATTAAACGCTGTCATCAACTACTAGGATAAATTGCTTTTTTTTTTCTCTCAGATTTATTAACAGTGTAAGAATTTTACCTTGTAAACAATGTTTTGCTTTTAGAACTTCAATGTAGCACTGCATCAGCATTCATTTCTATTTAAAGAGCACATAAAAGTAATTCTGTGCCGTTGTTAACTACTGTTGTTCTGCATTACTTTATGCATAGGTGTAAACACTGCTGTGTTCTTAGCTAGCTATGTGTGTTAAGACACTCATACAATGGAAATTAATGCTAGGTATACTGCCTCTGCCTACCTGTATTACTTTTTTTCTTTCTACCCATGGTATTTTTGTCTCTCGCTCTTTTCCTGAATTATTTGCTCATAACTAATCCCCCTCCTCTCTGTTTTTATAGCCCCTGTGGATTTTTCCCTGCAGTTTTCTCCTGGCCACAGTACAGGCAACACAGGTTTGAGGACCTTAACAGATACCCTGCAACTCTAACCATCGGTCCGGAAGCCACCATTTTAAGCTTAAAATAATACCACTGAAGTATGTGTCCCAGTAAATAACTACTACATAAGCTAATCTTTTAATTAATGCTAGACTTTATAAGCACAACAAGAATTTACAGTGGTTTTTTTTTTTTTTGCTAGTCACCATGAAAAGCCAACGCCAGCAGCTCCTATCCTTTCTCTTTGGTTACCCACTATCCTCATACTGTTTCTGTACTTTACCCTTCCCTGAATTCATTTCTAGCCTCACTCATAACTGCCTTTCCTAGTGCACCTGCCCTATTTTACTGTCTTCAGACTCTTACATATTAATGTTTTTTTTTTAATTTTTGCCCTGCATTTAGCTGCTAGTAATACCTCTCTCTCCACCTCCAAAGCCTCTCTCTATTGTAGCTTATTTTAACCATACAGCACTGGGTTTGCTTCAAGTAAATCTACTTGTGTAGCTTGAGGCCAGTGTCCTTTTGCAAGCTTACTTCTGCTCATATTTTATTTCTTTTTATTTTATTTCTGGTGACTATACCTTTAGAAACTTTACATCCTTGTCTCTCAAGCTAGTTTTTCACTATCTTTTTCTGATTGTTTCTATGACTTCATCTTGAGAGCTGCTAGTAATACCTCTCTCTCCACCTCCAAAGCCCCTCTCTATTGTAGCTTATTTTAACCATACAGCACTGGGTTTGCTTCAAGTAAATCTACTTGTATAGCTTGAGGCCAGTGTCCTTTTGTAAGCTTACTTCTGCTCATATTTTATTTCTTTTTATTTTATTTCTGGTGACTATACCTTTAGAAACTTTATATCCTTGTCTCTCAAGCTAGTTTGTCACTATCTTTTTCTGATTGTTTCTATGACTTCATCTTGACCAGGGTGCTAGCCCCGATCCATTCACCCTCGCTACGCTTGGGCTCACTTCACTCCCCTACCCTACCCCTATTCTCAACGACCCCTATTACAATTACCTTTATACCTAACTATCCCTCCCCTTCCTGTCCCACTAGCCACTACAGTTCCACTTCCTGCCTATTGCCACAACCACCTTACTAATCTGTCAATCTTGTCAACACCACTTCCTCGATACCACTGTCTCTGCCTACTCTGTATGACCATATTTTATTCAAACATGTGTTATTTTCTAATATCTTCTACACTACTCCTTATTCTCTCTATCTCCACCTCTTACCACTCCAATCTCTCTGACCCACTCCTATATTCACCAACTTCTCACTCATATAACATATATCCAACTACTTCATCTTTTACTATCTCCCCTAATCTCTTTACTACCTCTACCTCAAGTCTATATAAACTATCCATAATACAGTTTTTTAAACCTTCCCACAAAGCTAAATCAAAACTATACAAACTCCATCTAGCATCTAATACACACACTCTCCTCACTAAAAACCTACTTTGTTCTGGAGATATCCATCCCAACCTTGGTCCCTCTTCTCTCCCCAAAAACTACCTCTATACTGCCCCCATCTTACTCCTCTAATGGTCACAAACCTCAGTCACAGTCACAACAATCATCTCCATCCAAATACTTAACTATTTACTCATTGAATATTCAGAGTCTAGCAAATAAAGTCACTGAGCTGCACTCATGGATAGGTCTCAATACCCCTCACATCCTCTCCCTATCTGAAGCCTGGCTCAAGCCACAAATCTCAAATAGTGAAATACTCCTACCAGGTTATAATATCTTCCGATCTGACAGACCTGCAAAAAAAGGTGGTGGCATGGCCATCCTCTACTCAAACAACCTTAATCTCTCACCATACCCTTCCCCAGTTCCTGACTTCCTCCCAGCTGAAATCATCATCCTTAACTGCCATCTGAACCCCCACAAAAAAAACTTGCAATTGCCTCTATCTACCTTCCTCCTAGTAACAATCTGTCCATTCTTGAAAACATCCTATCCTGGTTCTCTCATAGCATACCATATGAGACACTTATCCTTGGTGATGTCAACATTGATTGGTCCAAACTCACAACTGACTCCCTCTAACTCAGTATCCACCTACACGACTTCCACCAACTTATAACATCTCCCACTCGCTTCCATAAAAATTCCTCTTCCAGCTCCATCATAAACTGGATCCTTACCAATTCCCCCCACCAATACCACAATCCCAGCACCTTACTTGACTCCCTCAGTGATCATCTCCCTACCATCATCTTAAGACACTGCTCCCATATTCCTAAATTCCACCTTATCAAAGACTGTTGAAAACTATCGACTTTCAATTCTTCCCAATTTAACTCCATTCTCCACAACATAGATTGGTCCATCCTAAAACACCTCCCCCTAAACAATGATGTAAGCACTTTCAATAGTATCTTCATGAATACTCTAAACTCCTTAGCTCCCTCTAGGAAGATCAGAGTAAAATCAAATCATGCTCCCTGGCTCTCAAAAGAGACTAGGTCCCTTATGAAACAAAGAGATTGTGCTTGGAAAACCTGGACTAAAACTAAACAACCACCTTTTCTTCAAAAATGCAGGCAACTGAGGAACCTTGCAAAAAACATACAACTAATGACAAAAAGTTATACTATAGCTCTGCTCAGCTTAACAACAAATCCAATCCTCGAAAATTTTGGTCAATTCTCAACAACATCCTCTATCCTGGAAAGCCCTCTAATCCCTCCCCATACCCTAACTCTTCCTCTCAGGAAACAGCTACCCTCCTGAATAAACACTTTACCTCTTCCATCCAAAATCTGGTAACCTCTAAGCCAAACTCTACTTCGACACCCACCCCTCCAAGTCCCACTAACACAACTTTGTTTTTTTTTTAGCCATTTCCCACTACTTACATCAAATCTCTACTATTCAAGCTAAAACCTTGCTCTCCTTCCACTGACAATCTATCTCCTACATTCCTCAAACTCGCTGCTGACTCAATTGCCTATCCTATATCTATACTAATTAATCAATCTATTCTGGAATCAACTGTCCCCACCCTTTGGAAATCTTTCTTCACTAACCCTCTTCATAAAGGTGGAAACTCCACTGCCCCCCCCCAAAAAACTACCGACCCATTGCCATTCTGTCCCCCTCTCCAAGATATTAGAAAAATGTATTCACTCACAGCTTCTCAATCATCTCCTCACACACCACTTACTTACCCCTACCCAACATGGATTTTGTCCTCACCACAGCACCACCACTGCCCTCCTCTCCTTCACTCATATCATTGCAGAGGCTCTAGACAACAATAAACTCATTTCCTGTCTCTTCCTAGATCTCTCCAAAGCCTTGGATACTGTCTCTCATCCTCTACTACTGTCCAAACTCACAAATCTCCACCTATCCCCCTCTGCACTTGCCTGATTTAATAGTTACCTATCTGGCAGGGAACAATCTGTCAAATGGCGCTCATCCTCCTCACCTTTCCTTCCCATCTCCACTGGTGTTCACCAAGGCTCCATCTTGGGACCCCTTTTGTTTAACATCTTCACCAATGATCTTTACACCTCATGCAAAGAATCCTCCCTTATTCAGTATGCTGATGACTCCACACTTATATCCATCTCAAATAACATTCCTGAACTACACTCCCTGACTCAACTAGCGCTACTATCCACTGAACAATGGCTCTCTCACAACCTATTGATCCTAAATCCCAAAAAGACCAAACTCCTACTCTTCCTTCCCCGTTCTCTTTCTCATCACAAAACCTCATTTTTTATTACATCTTCTAACAATACAACTATCCAACCTGACACCCACACAAAACTCCTAGGGGTCATTATCGATGACAAACTAAAGTTCAACCTACACATACTCCAATGTATAAAAAAAAAAAAAAAAACAGAAATTAGGTCTGCTATATCGTAACAAAAAATTCCTAACCCCTCAATCTAGACTTACCCTGGGCCAGGCACTCCTCTTCTCCTCCCTCTTATACGCCACCCCAGTTTTTACCAATATCCAGGCATCCACTCTAAACAAACTCCAACAGACTTACCATAAAATAGCCAGATTCATTACTAACTCCCCATACAACTCACACCACTGCATTTCTTTAAACTCTCTTCAATGGCTTGAACTTCCACAATTTCTGCTATCCTATCAATTTCATATGGTACACTCTATTCTTTATAAACCCTCCTTCTGTCCATCTCTATCTTCCTTAGTCTGCATCTACATCCCACCCCAGACCCTCCGTTCTTCTAACCAACAATTACTTGATATCTACCACACAAAAAGGTCAGTAGGCAAACTACTCTACAAACACTCCCTTGCCCATGCTTGGAACAAACTTCCCCTTGACTTACGTTCAATCTCCCACACCTCACACTTTAAAAATGAACTAAAAGCTTATTTTCTCAATTCCAGAACCTGCCCTTGCCATGACCCTACCTAGTCTTCCTTCCCTTTATGTACCCTCAAAAGGACCATACTTAGTACCTCATTACACCTCTCTCTCCAATGTGTCTACTATGCATTTGCATAATTTTATACAAACAAAAATGTTTTATTGTTGACCTATTGAACTATATCAATGAAAAATTGTTACTTAGCTTCTTTTTAATGCAAATTTAACTTCATGCATGTAACCCAACATATGTGAATCTTTTTGCTATAACTGCTACTATATCAATATTGTTTAAAATTATACTTGTTTAAAATGTACTACTGGAGCTTTTCTCCTTGGGTCTCCACTGAAAATGAGCCACAAGCCCAGTTGGACAAACCCGGTTAACAAATGTCAATAAATAAATAAAATTATATAACATCAATATAGAATGCAGTTTAAAATAAATTAATCAGAAGGTAACTTCAAGATAAGAAACTAAATCAGCCAAGATGTAAGAGGACCACATAGAGAATTATGCTTAGGTCTCTGATCATAACCAGCTTATTGTGTGTTTTATGACACAGATGTGAAGAAATTCACTTTGAAAGGCTGAGGTGAATCTTAGTTTCCATGTAATGCCATATAATAGATGGTTATGATCAGAGGCACAATATTAATTCTTTGTAGTGTATAGAGTGTTATCTGCTCCAAGTACTACCAGTTTCTAAGAAAAGAAAAAAAAAAGAAAGAATGAGAAAATAGAAGAGCAGGAAGTGTTTTACCAGCTCTGAAAGTTGGTAAAGCACTAGGCAAGCACTGTCAGATAGCAGCATATCTCTCAACTTCTTTCCATAAGAATTCTGGGCAAATCCAGAAATGACAGAGTATCAAAGAATATTGCTGTAATCCATTTAAAAATAATAGGACAAAAGGTTTTGCATCAACATTCATTTTCTAAACAATAAGTATAAAAAGCTAATGTCTGGCATTATTGGCTGACTGTGATCCACCGTAAGTTACCAGAATATCAAAAATAGTATGAGAAACGGCAAAAATATGAGGCAAAATCAAGTACAGTCTTCATAATCAGGTTCGTAAGTACAGCAGGTAGAAACAAAGTGCCCCTCTGGCAGAATGTAAAACATCTTTAAAAGCTGTTAGACACTTCATTCTGTCATACATTTCTGTTTGTGTGGCACAATGAAGTTCTAACAGCTTTTAAAAGCAGTTTTACCTTCTGCTACTGTCCTATGTTAGTCCTTAGCACAAGACACAATCTATGCGTTGCTCCGAGTGTCCTTAACAAGGTTTTGTTAAGCATCCATAAGTGCTGTTAAGATTGGGTCATGGTCTAGGAAGGCACTGAAGTTTTTTCCTGATTTTGAACAGTAATCATGGTGCTCCATGCACCACAGATAAATAATGTGGATATTTTAGCCACTTCCTTGTTTTTCTTTTGAATTTAATAGCTAAATAAAAACTGTCCTAATCCAGTTTGCGAACAGAAATCAAATTATATATAGAAATATATTATTTGAACTTCTTTATTAGCTATGTCTTGTTAAGAGAAAACATAACTGCTGGCAACTACAGTGCAGCCTTTGCTAAGGAATGTGTAGTTTATCAAAATATATCAAATATGGATCAGCCTGATGTGGCTCCAGATAGGCCATGTTTAAACTAAACCTAGAAAACTGAAGGTCCAGCTGGGAGTATCAAACCATCTGTCTTCTTTTCTTGCAGGAGGAGTTAACCAACAGAGACATGTGCATTATCAGTGCACTGCATTAAAATAGTGTTTGTTATGACGCATTATAAAGGTGGCAGGCAGGGGCTGAGTAATGTAGATTTTTCACTGAGATAAAATTCTTCATGAAGCCAAAAGGGCTTGAGAGAAAAAAAACCACAAAGGAACTTCACTGAAGGCTTACCTTAGTAAGAGAGCCTGACAGACAGTGCAGAGTCAAAAAGCAAAACAAATGGAGAAAAAAAAAGCAAAATTAAATATTCGAATAAAGCCGTTAAGCCATTTTAAAAGCAATGACAGTGATTACCGAAGGGAAATAAAATAATATAGAATCGTGGCACCACATGAACAGCAGAAATCAGTGCTCAGAGCATAAGAAGTCTGAAAAATAATGCAATGCCGCTGCCGCAAGTAACAGACTCCTGACTAAATATCACCTGGAACATAAAAATATTGGTATTATGACATTCCTTAGTGAATGAGGCAAATATTCCTACCATACCGCTTAATCTCTTAGTAAAAGAAATCTGGACATATCCTAAAATGATGGGGGACAAAGGTCCAAAAATACGGATGGATTTTAAGTATTGTTCATAAACTCTGAAAGTTGCTAGAATAACAGCATTTGTGCTTCCAGGCATTTTCTGAAGGATAGGAAGTCTGAAACTTACATGTATGTTGCTTTCTTCGTTCCTTAGTTATTTACCAGAAAACCACAAATTTTATAAGGAACAGACCAAATATATGAGGTAAAATTGTGTTTATTTATTTATATTTTCCATTTGTCTACTGGGAAAGTCCAACTGGGCCATTTGCCTATTTTCAGCTGAGGCTTGGGGAGAAAAGTTATAAAAAGATAAAAAAGTGTATTATTTAAACATAAAAGATACAAATATGAAAGTAAATAGCATGTAATAAAAATATTTTTTTCAGCATATAGATAACATAAATAACACATACAGGTAAAAATGTGACTGTTAAACAAATAGGTAACGTCATTAGTGGAAATATCCATAGAGTTTTGAATTTAGAGTAGACAAAATACAGCTGAATATTATTCCAGTACAGTATGTGCTGTATCACTAAATATATCTTATCAGAGATTATTTAAGCATTAAATAAATCTTGTCAGTGATTAGTTAAAAACTGCATCTTGTCAGTGATTAGTTAAATCCTCTTGTAGTAAGGTGTCAGAAGGAGAGGATAGGTAGAAAGGGAGGACCCTGGGTATAGGTTGATAAACCTAGGATGCAGAGAGCGGTACAGCAAGCAAGTATGATAGGTGAAGAGATGTTTGTTCAGCCCAGCTTAGTACAGTAACAAAGCCAGTTGTTGGTTAGGTGTTCCCTAAGTAGTAGTTTGAATTTGGAAGTGTTGATAGTATTGAGTATTGTCTGAGGAATGGAATTCCAAGACTTTGATATTTGATTTGAGCACTGGGAGTTGCCGTAGCTATTACTGCATTTCGTTACTTTTACTAGTTTTTAAGTTTGATGGTCGATCTTAGAGGTCTGCCGTTGGAGTAGGGCTGAACTAGGTGCTTGAGCAGGGCAGTTGTTCGGATGGTGAAAAGTGGTATGAGTGAAAGTTAATTGGTTGAAGGCTAGAAGATTAGGTAGTTCAATCCAATTTAGTTGGTGCAATGCTGTGCAATGGTGATTGTTTAGGGAGGTTTGTCGCACATCTAGCTATTTTGTTATAACAGGACTCCAGTTTATTTAAATCCATTTTTCTATGAATATTAGTGATGTGTATAGAAGGGTAGAAAGCAAGTGCACCTTGGATATAAACTGTCTGGTGGTGTTGGTTAGGAAAGGTTTGACTGTAGAGTGAGCCTAGTTTAATGTGGACTTTTTTTTACTCATATAGTTTGTATTTTCAAATAATATTATGAAGACATTTATGGCATATTATGTACAGCATTTTAAACTATATACAATATTTACAATCAGCCTGACATCAGTAATAACATCAAATGGTTCATAAATACAAAACAGATGAAACAATATGCAGTTATCAGACTATATCTGGTGTTAGTTGCAAAGTATCAATCAATGCAGACGTTTTTGATAGTTAGAGCTAAGTGTTTGTCAGATTTACGACTGTTGTCAGTTGTAACTCCAAGAAGCTTGGTGTGATCTACAGGACTGATTTTAGGTTTTTTGGAGATGATGGTGAAGGGAGTAGGGTGATCAGGTGTTCTGCTTCTTGTGAATAGCATGAGTTTTGTTTTATTTGGATTGAGAACAAGTTGGGATTCTGAGAGGTAGTTTTTGATGTGAAGGAAGGCTTGTTGGGTTATTTGTAATAGTTCTGGTAGGAAGGGACCTGAACATATTATGGAGGAGTCATCTGTGTATTGGATGATGGTTGCATATTGGGTGGCTATGCAGACTTTGCTGGTGAAAATGGTGAAGAGCAGTGGACTGAGTACTGAGCCTTGAGGAACACTGACTGAGACAGGTAATAGGGTAGAAAGTTCATTTTGCCACTTGACTCCTACTGCAGCCAGATAAATAGCTATGAAATCAGAAGAGAGCTGGCTGGGAAAGGTTTAAGGAGGGTAGCTCATTGAGTAGTTTTTGGTGGGATACTTTGTCGAAAGCCTTTGACATATCAAGAAAGATAGAAGAGACAAGCTGGCCATTATTTCTAAGCTAGTTGACTGAATTAGTAAAACTAACAAGAGCAGTAGTGGTGCTATGTTTTGTTCTAAAACCATGTTGGGATGCAGACAGGAGATTATTGCTTAGTAAATAGTCGAGCAGTTGTGTGTGTGTGCATTTATCAAGAATCTTGGCAACAGGGGGAGAATAGTGATAGGCCTTTAGTTTGAAAACTTAGTTGAGGTTCCACCTTTATGCAGAGGGATGATGTAAAAGACTTTCCATAGATTTGGGGATATACTGCTCTGTAATGGAACAGTTGTTTAGGAGAGCTATTGGGTAGGAGAGGGTATAACTGCTGTTTTGTTACTAGGGGTAGTATAGAGTTGATAAAGTGTGAATTAAATTATGAGGCAATGCTATCTGTGTTGCTTGTTGTTGTTGGAGCTGGGATTGTGGACTGACCTGGTTTTAGCAGAAAATCCATGGCTCCCCAGAATTTCTGGAGGTTGTTTTGTTGCTTTTGGTGGATTGTTGTAAAGTATATTTTTTTGCCATGCTTCATTTGTTTTTTTTGGCAAGGTTACTCATTTGATGGTAGTTGAGAAGTTATAAGGCAGGATACATTGACAGCAGCAGCAGTTTACTGGCCATACGTCAGCAAACAGAGAATGCCTTCAGAATTAATAAATAAAACAAGCTCCAAATGAAGCAAAACACTGGTAAACAAAAAAATAAAAAATAAACCAACCCAAAATGGACAGAGAAACTCTACTTTAATGACACGAACAGGAAACAGCAAGTCCCATAAACTAAGCACTTTCACCATTAAAATATGGCTTCCTCAGAGTTACATGGGATACAAACAACTTGGTTTAAATAGCGTGATGTAAGCAAAATCAACCAATCATTTCATGTGATGTCACATTGAATTCGATTTTAAAAAGACACACAGTTAATAAAGGTAAATAAAACCTTCAGTTTTCTCAAGAAAACAAAAAGCAACACTTTTACAGTTTATATAACCATGTTATTAAAAAGCATATGTATTATATATATATATATATATATATATATATATATATATATATATATATATATATATATATATATATATATATGTAATAGATGTATTATTGAAATGTCAAGGAATAAAATGCAGTTAATGAATTAATTTAAATAACCCTTGCCCTTTCTTTTAAAATGGGTAAAACTGCAATGTTGTCATTCAAGCCTGGAGGGATGTGGCATCAAGCCTAATTTGCCATTTTATTTCCATAATTTCTACTTTTAATTTGTCATCACCTCCCCTTTCGCACCTTGTCTATCACAAAAAAGATAAACTTGTTAACGTTAATAGAGGTTATACTGTGCAGTTCCCTGGGAGTCCTCCACGATTCTTACTGTAACCCTAATCCTCACTCATACTTGATGGTTGAGATCCTTGGCCCATAAACACTGGCAAGTGAACTTTGATTGGTCAAAGTACAGACAACGCACGTAAAACATGCGCACTTGATAACGAACGGCTGTGGTTGTGTCGTCTTAACTGTTGTCATTTTGTGTTGCTACTCCTTTTTCATAAGTCTTCAATTAACCCCCCCCCAGACAAGATGAGTGCAAAAAGAAAGAGCTATTCTGTCAAGTACAAGAAAGGAATCATGGAGGACTCTTGGGGAAAGAATCTCATGGCTTTCTGCAAAGAGAAGAAGTTGGATCTATGAATGGTCCAAAAATGGCATGCAGCGTATGATAACCTCAGTCAACAGGTTGACGAGGGAAACGCTAAGAAGTGCAAGTGTGGATCAAGTCAGCAACCATTATTTCCTGAGCTGGAAGACATCATCTGTGAATGGATTGCTAACAGTTGAGCAAAGGCTTTAGCTGTGCGCAGGGCTAATATTCAAGCATTTGCCCTTGCAATGGCACCACAGTTAGAAATATCCCCAGAAGAATTCAAAGCATCACAACATTGGCTGGATGGCTTCCTTCAGTGGTATGAACTGTCTCTAAGAAGATCAACAACACTGTTCAAGCTGGAAGATATTGAAGTTATTAAACGTGCATTTGCATTAGGCCTATATTAGAACACCGAATGTTCAAAATTTTGAGTGTTCTAATATCGACCCGTTTTCAGCTGAAAATATCGAAGAAACAAAAAACTTAATTTTTTCCTAGGAAAAGAATTTGGTTATCCATTTCTGTTGCTTCGGTATTTTCAGTGCTATGGTGGAAAGTTACGGGTCAGGTTCAGGTAAGTGTGCGATTGTGCGGATGTGAGGGTTATGGCGGGGTAGGTGAGTTAGGGTTAGGGTGCGGGTGAGGTGACTGTGCGATAGTGACTGACCTTAGGGTTAGGGTTTGGCTTAAGGCAAGTGGATAGTTAGTCGTGTATGTATAGTTTAGTGTAGGGTTAGGTGTAAGAGTTTAGGTGTATGTGTGTGGATTGCTGTTTGTTTGGTGTGCTTGTGTTGTGTGTATGTGTTTATATGTGTGTGTATATTTTTTCCCTAGGAAAAAATTTACTGTTCTGAATGTTCGATGTTTTAAATTTTCAATTCATAGGGTTCGGTATTAGAAGACTCGACATTTTGAATGTTCGGTGTTCTAATATAGACCCCTTGCATTCATGTCCTTTGTTGATGGCATCGACTTTTCTAAATACCAACTCTCCAACATGATTGCTATGGGTGAAACTACAGTGTTTATGGGCCAAGGATCTCAAACAATTGATCAGGGGGGGGGGGGGTGTGCCTCATCAAGCTACATTCACGTGACTGATTACAAATGTGCACGTGTTACCTGTATTTTGGCAATTTGTCTAGATGGAAAGAAAACCCCACCTCTAATCATTAGTAAGGGCAAGAAAGATAAGATTGAACGTGTTTCAGGCATTTACATTCTTGAAACCGAAAAAGCCTGATGCACACAAGCAGTTATAAGGAAGTGGGTCGATGTAATGCTGCCACTTGTTATGTGAGGTGGCGAAAGAGGTCTGCTAGTCTGGGATTCAGCCAGCACTCACCGTGATAAAGACATGAAGAAATTCCTTGCACAGAGAAGAATAGATCAAATAATGATTCTCTGAGGAATGACTGCCTATCTCCAGACTCTTGATATTGCAATAAACAAGTTATTCAAGGACCATTTGCGCATGGAACTCAATGACTACACTGAAAATAGAATGTAGAGAAATCAGTGTGGAAACTTTGTGAATCCTAGCCTAAAAGAGGTCGTGACTTGGGTGAAAAATTCATGGGATGCAATCACTGACAGCTGTGTTGCCAGTGCACTACGAGCAGGCTACTTGGACAAGCAGTGCTCATTTAAGGAGAGCTCTATTGCTAGGCATGACAGATTGGGGCCAGTGATTCCACAGGAAATGGAGTCGCAAGAAATTCAGGCCGGAATTTGGGGGTTGGAGACTTATGACAATGTTCCAGAAGAAGATGACATAAATGTATTTGAATAACTCTTCCGTTATCGGGGCAAAGAATGGATTGCTTCTGCTTTCAGCTACCAGCAAGCTCTTGTCAGTTTTTTTTTTACTTTATTGTATTAAAGTAACGTTTCATTATCAAGGGGTAATTACAAAGTAAGGCCACTAGTTCCCAGACTTAATTTGTATGACTTTCCATCATTCTTCTCTTACGGTTTGGGTAAGGAATAAAGAAACCATCACCACTCAATAGGTGGCAGTTATTCACCTGTTTTATTCTCCTCCTCCAATACACATGTATTGAGATTTTTCTGCACTTTCTAGTAAGCATGAAATATTGAACTGTGAAAGCCAAGGTGTAGATATTCTGAAGTTGAAATGTTTGTTGCACTGTTTATGTAGAATTCTCACACAGCTGTTAATGCATTACCTAGAACTGTTGCCCAATAACAGAAAATTGCCAAATAAATGTCAGTTTGTGTACATGAATAAATATCAATTTTTGTACATGAATAAATGTTGATTTGTGTACATGAATAAATGTTGATTTTTGTACATAAAAAAAATGGATAAATGTAGATTGTTGTATGGGGGGGGGGGGGAAATAAGGCATCCCATGATAAGCCCTAATGCGTATTTTGGCGGGGGAAAAAGTATGACCGGTCTTATTTTCGGGAAAATATAGTAGTTGTCTAGCTGAAGCAAAAATCCACCAAATTATCCATGTGCTCAAGTCACTGCCCCACAGGTACCAGTATGGTTCTATCAAAGCCCATGTGAGTGTAAATGACCTCAGACATACCTCCCTAGACTATATGAAGAGACACATTATAGCTCTCTCTGACTGTGTGTATGAGGCTGGGATAAGCCCAACACTGAGCAGCATATTACCTTCACTAAGGATGATGCCACAATACAAACAAAAGGTGATTGATTTTAATAACTGGCAAAGTCTCTGGTGTCATTCTAATGGGATTCAACTTTTGTCATTATGGGAAGAAATGACTACCTCATTCCCTGCAATGGAGCTCAGGAAGTTTGCACTGTAACTTCCAATGGGTGAAGCCTAAGCTTTTTGAAGGAATTAAATTGTATCCTCACATTTCAAACAAATGATCATTTCTCTGGAGCCATAGAGGTTAGTAAAAAGTGCAAATGCAAACTCTTCAGCACTAACTGTTTTTATAGGAATAGTGTTCTTTAGGTTCTAGGTCTTTTAAACTGGATTTTGTAAGTCAGAGTAAGCATAGTAACTATTAAGTTTGTAATATTTTGTAAACAACTTACAATATATCAGCACCACTCAAGTTACACATATACTGTCACCAGCATTTTGTTCATCCAGCTGAGAGCATTCATATGAGGCTAAGCAGTCCTGTCAGTGCTACTTGGTAGTTGAGATATTTAGAAAAACATGACATTTATGGAAATATAAATAATATTTTATGAACAATTAATATTTCTTTACCTGCACTAGACAGAGGTTGATTATCAATACAGCTGTGTTTGCTATTGTGTAAGCTTTACAATAAAATATTTTAATACTTTGCATGTAACATTGCTTTGTAATTACTAATACAAATATGAGGCATCAATAGGATGTAACGGCAGAAATGTGGAGGCGTCACTCAGCTGTAATAAATTAAAAGACCACGTTGGTTTGCCAAGCGTGGTCTGCACCTGTCCCCTCTAGATTTTCAAACACTGGCTAAACCTTTATTTTCCCCATACAGCCTTTTTTAAGGCAATGCCAAATTAAATAACCTACTAACATAGCAAAACTGACTCAGCTGAAGTTCTTAAGGTGTTACTGATCAAATGCCAGGAGCCTAAGCAAAAAACTGCACTCACCCAAAGCCATTCTCACCCTGAAGAATATAGAAAACTGTGTAGTTACCGAGACATGACCTACAGCTGAAGAGAGTACCCCTGCAGTGCATGTTTTCAGTGCCTTGCAATGTTTAGACTAGTAGATTCATACAGGAACTAAAGGTGGAGGTGTCTTGATATACATCAATAACAAACATATTGCTAGGTTGGTTAAATAGGATGATACACTGACGTTTCTACATGTGCAGGTCACTGCAGATAAAAATCCTGCACCTCAGAGTTGCGCTACTTAATGCTAGGAATTTAAACATGAAACTGCACTCCCGGAAAGCACTCCTCACCTTGGAGGATGCTGATATCTGTGCAGTTACCGAGACAAGGCCCAAGGCTGCCGAGAGCACCCCACCCGTGCAAGGCTACAATGCCTTCCATACAGTCAGACCTCAAAATGAACATGAGGGAACCAAAGGTAGAGGTGTATCTATCTTCATTACAAACAAATATGCTTTGAGACTAGTCAAACAGTATGACTCTCTTGAACTACTCCACGTTTAATTAAAAATTGGGAAAGTACCATACCACATCATTGCTAGTTACAGATCCCCCACCATGAACCAGGATAAGCACACCGCCTACCTCGATTTACTGGAATCCCTCACCATACAGCCCAACACCTTAGTCATGGGAGATTTTAACTATCCTTCCATGGACTGGAGGACATACATGAGCAAAACCATAGTTGCCGAGGTTCCTGGACTTTGTTAACACAAATACTCTGGAACAGATAGTCTGCACCCTCACTAAGGGCTCTAATATTCTAGATATACTACACACCAACATGGGGGGGGGGGTGTCACTGTACTTCCCCATGAATGATGCTCTCCCTGGTTAGGTCAGACCACAAATCAGTCTCATTTAGAGTAACTACTGGAACTGACACCCTCACAGGTGCAAAAATTATAAAAAGGACTTCACCAAAGCTAACTACAGAGTACAAAGTGATCATATCACAGACACCAATGATCACTATGCAGAAGTGTACACAAATGCCTGGTACAAACACTTAAGCGATTACATAAACTCTGCTGTACCTGGCTGGATCAAAACCAGGTCTCCCCATAAAAACAAGCCACCTTGGTGGACTTCAAGTATAAACAGATTACATAACAAGAGGAAGAAACTGTTGTCTAAAATCAAGAGGGATATCACTCTGCAGGGGAAGAATTCCCTCCTAAGCCTAAACAGGAAAATCAGAAATCTTGCAAAATCTTCTAAAGCAAATTACAAAACTAAAATTGCATCTCTAGTCAAGGATAATCATAAGGCATTCTTTAACTATGTCCGAAGTCTAAAAGGGAATGCCCAGCTATGTGGTAAACTGGTTGTAGATGGGATCACTCATACTACACTGGAAGATATCAGCCTGCTAGCTGACAGATTCAGCGCAAACTTCACCCCCCTATCCCCACCTACCATATCCCAAAGCATACCTGACACCAGTCCTCTGTCTAGCATCTCTAGAGAACAAGTCATCTTCGCACTCATCAAGGCCAAAAACACGGCATCAATGACACCAGATAATATCCCAGGTTGTTTACTAAACAATCTAAAACAAGAACTAGCAGACCCACTTGGCATATTCTTTAATCATAGATTGAGAACTGGCTATGTGCCTGCAGAATGGAGAACAGCAGCAGTAATCCCCCTGCACAAAGGGGTGGCCATCAACTGACCCTGGGAACTACAGACCCATAAGTCTAACCAGCCTCATCTGCAAAGCCATGGAAAGAATTATCATAGAGCTTATGAACAAGGACATAGGCAATCTCAAAATGCTGGACCCAAGCCAGTTTGGCTTTATTAAGGGTATATCATGCTTATTAAACCTGGTAGACTTCTTTGAGAATGTCACCAAAGCCATGGACAAAGTTAAGACAGTGCACACAGCCTATCTCGACTTTGCCAAGGGTTTTGACACAATTCCTCACTCTGGCATCATTGAGAAACTCTCCCAGATAGGGATTAACCCTTACATTACTAGATGGGTAGCCAACTGTCTCTTTGACAGAACATACTCTATCAAAATTGGTGACTTCACCACCACCAGTAGACCCATCACCAGTGGAGTACCACAGGGGTCTGTGCTAGACCCCTTACTTTTTGGAATCTGTTTCTCAAAAGTCCAAGCCAAAGTAGATGGCCTTTGGCTCACTACGTTCACTGATGATAGCAAACTGGGAGCAATCAGAGTCCCCAAATAATGTCAACATATTATAAAGAAGGGCTAACACAAACAAATGATTGGTGTCAAAGACATGGTATAAAACTCAATGCAGAAAAATGCATTATTGTTCACTTTGACAAAATGGATTCCCAACAAATTACAATACTGACAGCACCCCCCTGAATTCCAACCGAGTGATGTGAGATTTCGGAACACAGGTTGACAGCAATCTGAACTTTGACTGCCAAGTTTCCACAGTGGTAAGGAAAGCCTTCTAAATAGCGCACCTCATAAGTAAGGGCAGAGCATCCAGGTCAAGGGATATTATAACTCCACTGTACTTGACTCTCATCAGACCACTAATAGAATATAATGCTCCCCTTTGCATGTATCTCACCAGAAACCTGCAGCAGCTGGAGAGACCTCAGAGGTTTCTCAACTTGAAAATACAGAGACTTCAAACCATGACCTAATTGGACAGGCTGAAAGCCCTTTCACTTTAATCTGTATCTTAGAGGCTGCTGGGATGTGACTTGTACCTGGCCTATAGGTCAATCTCCATTCCTGCCCTAATGGACATGCTACACATCCACAAGTCAATTGGCTCAAGAGTCACTCGCTCTGGAGATCTCAACCTAGCTTGTGTCATTAACAGATCATGCTGGAGAGACAGATATGTCTGCCAGAAACTGCTGCGTCTCTGGAATAGACTCCCTCTTCACATAAAACAGAGCTCCTCACTGACACTATTCAAATGCAACCTAGATAATTGGATGGGAGACTGTAAATTCACCCCTGGGGTGGCACCTTCGTCCCTCATGGACAGGGGTAGCTGCTGTTGATCACAGACCTGCTCTGTTCATAAATTCATTCTTAACTACCAGTAAAAGAACAAATGGGGATACTGGGATTAACATGGCTAAGCTTGTAAAGGCTCTAGGTCTGCTAGCCTAGTAACCTCCTATGAACCTATATACTAATAAGCTGTTACCCTCTATGTTCCACAAAATTCATAGTGCATATTTAGGCCTACTGGAGACACTCAGCATCAAATCTAAGATCTTACTCATGGAGGACTTTAATTACCCCTCTATAGACTGGAAATCCTACGTGGCCACAAGTCTACAGGCACAGAGATTCCTGCACTTCATAAATACAAACACTTGACCAGTTAGTGCATACACTCACTGGTGGTTCCAAAATACTGGGCGTTGTACTCACAAATATGGAAGAATGCTGCACCCCTCAAATGTCACGTCCTCCCTGATAAAGTCCAACCATAAAGCTGTCTCCTTTGAAACCAAAATCAACTCAGTAACCCCAGTAAACGGTAAACCCAGTAACAGTTAGGAACTATTCCAAGGCAAACTACTTTTTATTATGTGATAATTTGTCAAAATTGAATGCCCCTCCAAACCTGGAGACCATAGCAGCCTACAGAATTGTTCACAGAAACTCTGTACAACCATGCTAATGGCAGCATAGGCTGCTGCACCTACCAGATGTAAGCTCAAACTGACACCAAAAACAAACTACATTTCAAAAACCAAGTCTCTCCCTAACCCTATTTAAGCATAACTTGGACCACTGGATGGGAAATCGAAAATTCACCCTTGGGCTGGTGTCTATGTCTCTTGTGGACAGAGGCAGTCAGTAAATCATGTCATAACTGACAATACCCCGTATATAAATGTCAAAAACATATAACTTGTAGGACATAGGCTTATAAAGGCCCTAATGGCAGTTAGTTTAGTATACACTTATGAACCTATAAAAACTGAGCAAACACTGTTATGTTATCAGATATTTAGCCCAAGCAATACATCTTTGATGGAGAAAGGAAACTCCTGGTAACAGTAGACATCAGATGAGAATGTTAGATTAATTTCAACCAATAAAAATAAAAGCAAAGTGAAGTTACTAGTAAATGTGAACAATTAAATGTAACATATAACAAATTTTAATACGCAGTTCAAATGACAATAAAGCACTCAATATTTATTAAAACAAAAAACAACCGGTAAGCGCTTTCATTCACAAAGAACTTCTTCAGACTTGGTTGTCACACATACAAAATTCACATTTATAGTTTGCTCAAGTCACATGACCCAAAACATTAGCAATGTTTTAACCCCTTCTTACATAACACTGCTTTAAAGATTTCCATATCATTCATACCTGGATCTGCACCTGTGTTTAGCCTCACTTGCCAAGCATATTCTTTCCAGTTTAAATCCACTTCTGCATCCCATCTCTTGTCTGCATTTAAAACTTGATCAATAACAGTAAAACTAAACCCACTTTAACTCTGTTATGACAGTTAACAATGTCTTGCAAGTGTTTTTAATCCCCCTTAAGGCCAGAGTTAGATCCCCTGATATGCATCACACCAGATAATTTCCTTGCATGGAAACCATGAGGATGCTATGATCTTAGAGAAGATTGATGTAAAAGCAAAGGCCGAGATAAATAAGGGCAACACAAATCTTTTTCTTTATCCTTATGTTGCAGTATTACTCAAGGCTTATATTTAATGGCATGATCTCACTGTCAGTTTGGGCAGTGCCTTGACTTTACGGTCCCACTTCATTCCGATTCCCGACTACTCCTCCTTTCCTTGTCTGTGTGCACTCATTGTGTTCTACCTGTCCTTCTGCAGTTGTGGCTGGCATCTTTCCTTACATGATAACACATCAGTTAAGGAATCATTCACATTAACTAATGTAATCATAAGCCAATCCAAAACATTTAAGCATGCACCCCATACAGAAGACCGTTCTTCTGCAAGATATTCCCAAAATAAAAGGTGTATATAGTCTAGTGTATGCTGGATACAAACTACTACATTTACCATGTAGCTCTAACTTGCATTTGTAGTAGATATGATAAACTTATTATTATTATTTTTTTTTTTAAGAATTGCATTAAACATTTTAAAGATAATTAAAAAAGATTAAAGGAAAAAGAAGGCATAACAGAAGAAGGGGGTGAAGAGGCCAAGAATGTGATGTTGCCTTAGTATTACAAAGGAATGTTACAGAGATAAATAGTCAATTATTATACCCACTAGTGTTGGTATGAGCTATATCAGAATTAAACTGAGACATAACCATGACATATTTCATGGAATGAGTGGTTTTAGATTTCATGAGTTTGTAAGTGCTTCCATTTGGAAGAATTTCTTAAAATAGAAAGGTGTATGGTTATGTATATTAAAACTTCTACAATCTTTTGATATTCAATATAAGCCACCTGCCTGATGACTGATTAGATCTAAACCATAAGTGTCTGATAATTCCATGTTCCAAATAGTAAGGTTATAATACATAATAAATCCAACCAAATGGAAAAAGCGCACCAGCTACGGAAACAAATCTTTATTGCAACCACCAAAACATAAAGGTTATAATACAAAATCGGTAGAGCAGTAACATTACAGTAACAAACAACTGCACGATATTAATGGAGTCTTGTGCCCCACCAGTATGTAAAATATATTCAGAACGCAGCTAGTTAAATACAGTAGTTTATTCACATTCCCCTGTTCCAGTTAATATTTTGCCCGACTTCTAAGAAAGAACTGGAGTTATGCAATATGTCCTTGCTTCTTGAGGAGATGGTGTGCAGAAATAATATTTTGTATAATGGGGCCTCAGTGCTGCTTTATGTTCTTCCTCCTTTGCCTCATGACAAATGGTATAATACTGCACCACAACTTCACAAACGCATACTCCAAGATGATTGTCCATGTTCAGAGATGGTACCTACACATCTTTTGGCTGATTCCAGAGGCAGTGTGTTCCCAGAAAATGTTGTCCCTACTATGACTTTGTCTCAACATAATGGGATCCCCACCTTTATGTTCTGCACCTAAACGCTGTGCCATATGAGTACAGGCTGCAACGATGTGGGTAAATCCAGGCAAATGCACAGTTGCAGATATATGTGTACATAGAAACACACATACATGCATGCACACACATATCCCTAGGTCTGAGGTACATGGCAGATAGCTTGTTGTTTAGCCCATATTCAGCAGTCTTTCTCATTCTTCATTTTGGGTATGTTTATTGTTACATTTTATTTTAAGTTATATGTAATCATTTTTGTGTGTGTATTTGCATCATATTACTTGGAGCTGCATTCACTAATGGGTTAGTTTTCCATCTTCTCCTACTTTTGACAAAAATTTAAATTCTTACTTATTTTCTGTTTCTGATTACATTTATTTTGAATATGCCCCTAATGAGACCCTCTTCCTAAGTACACAGGAGTCTATCACATCTGCATGGCAGACGTTTGGTTGAATTCTACTTCATTTCCCTTTTTATGGGGGAGTGAAGCCCCTCATACTGCCCATGCAGAGGTCTATGCCCATTATATCTCCATTATTTGTATAATCATCTCCAAGTTTCAGGCACGTAAGAGGAAAAGGCATTCTGCCAGCAATGGCTAATTTGTGTTTTGATGCACAGCTGATCACAGTCATGGATTACCAACTCCAATTAAATATTGAATATTTTAATGATTCATTGTTGTCTTTACATAAACGGTTCATATTTACCAATAACTTCACTTTGTCTTCTCATGCCGCATTAGAAAAATGCTGGAGCCGGTGTTACACTTCAGACCATTCATCTCCTGTTGTATTTCTCTCCTTAGCCACAGTTTTCTGTAGTTAATGAGGATGAACTTTAGCCTTTGTCCATGTTATTGCTGTACGGATGTGTCTGCCCCCTGCCTATAAACAGTAACTGTCATCCTGAATCTGGTATTCATAGGGCTCCTGCATAGGACGTAGGGGCAAGATTGCAACAGGTGTGCGTGTGTGTTTGTGTGCATGTGTGCGTGAGTGTGTGTGTGTGTGTGTGTGTGTGTGTGTGCGAATGGTTGAAGGTGACTGTCGAGAAACAGTAGTGTGGTTAGTGCTACCTCCACTAGTGTTCATTTCAAACATATACTACTGATCTGTTGGGTCTATATCAGAACATCGAAGTATTAAAACTTCAAATGTTCTGATACTGAACACTATTCAGCGAACGCTAATAATTTAGCGAAGCTGCAGAACAGCGAATTCTTTCCTCAGGAAAGAATTTGGTTGGCCGTTACTGTGGCTTCGCTATTCTTAGTGGTGTGGTGGAAAGTTACAGGTTGGGTTCAGGTAATTGTGTGATTGTTTTTACATTAGGGTTAGGGGTGGGTTAAGTGAGTTAGGGTTACAGCGCGGGTTAGGTGAGTGTGCGATAGTGACAGACCTTAGGGTTAGGGTTTGGGTTAAGGTAAGTGGGTAGATAGTGGTGTATGTTTAGTTTAGTGTAGCGTTAGATGTAGGAATTTAAGTGTATGTGTATGGTTGCTGTTTGTTTGATGTGCTTGTGTTGTGTGTATGTGTTTTGGAGCAGCAAATTTTTTCCATGGGAAAAAATTTGCTGTTCTGAATGTTCGATAATTTCATGTTTAGATGTTTTGGGGCTGATGAAATAGCATTCGCTATTTTCATTTTTCGATAACGTGATATAAACGCGATCTGTTAATGACATGTTTTTAGTTGCAGCTTTATTATGTCTCTGAATCACAGGCTATCTAATATTTCACCTACTAGGTGCGGTGGCATTGAAAAATAGCACTGCTGGTCATATGTTTTGAATCCTGGCCAACCAACCAATTTCCATAGATTTTTTATCCACTCACTAGTCATGAAAACATTTTGACATGCATCTTTAACTTTTCTACATTTCACATAGTCATAATATATTTTCTTTTATACTTTTTTTCTCAATTGTACCTTAACTGGGATCTTCTGATGTGCTGACAACAAAAACGTCAAAGACTTTTTTTTTTTTTTTTTGTGCTTATTTTCCTTCTTTCAATTATAGCATCTTGAGCAATCAAATTTAACTCATTCCATCTATTGTGAAGATCATTTCTAGCAATACGTTTGTATACCAGTCTTTTGTCTTACCTGAGCTCATTATCAAACTCTAATCTCATTTGTCTTTATTCCTTAATAACTACATTCCATGATTTGTAGTAACATTACTACTTCTTCTCTTTACATTTCCTCATATTTCTTTATACTTTCTTCACAATAATCTGCCTAGCTCACTATTTTCATGATTCATTGTTTTCATTACATAAACTGTTCACAATCGAACACAAAAATACTGTTTACCATTTTAACCCACCTTCTTTTCTTTTCTGTATCGTATCCCTCTTTCATTTGCATTAAGACATGAACACCGGATTATTTTAAAGAGCATCTACCTTACTTGTTTTTACACAGATTCTGGTATACAGTAACATTCCAAAACCATACTTCTCAACCTCTTAGCCCAAGAAATCTGGGCAAAGCCTAACATAATGGGAGAACAAAGGCCCAAAAATAGGGATACAAATTTTAAATATTGCTCTTATAAACTTAGAAAGTTGCTAGAATAATACTTGCCATTGTTTAGTGACTTTAATTCTTAGACTATCCCTGTCATTTGTAAAAAAAGAAAAAAAAACACAATTTCTATGAGGAACAGACCTAAAATGTGAAACAAAAATCTGGACATTCTGCGAAAATCTCTACAGTTGAGAGGTACAGTATATCCAAAACATAACCTCCAATACCTTACAAAACATTTTTCTAAAATATCACTTTCTTATAAAATATGTTATAATCTATCACCTTTTTTCCAATTTACTTAATATTTTTACTCTATGATATTCACATTAAAAATTATTGTATGGATGTCAATATTAAAAATGCTATTAAATACAACTTAAATATTAATGCCAGTTACAAATATATTTGTAACTGGCTTTAATATTTAAGTTGTATTTAATAACATTTTTAATTATAACATTTGCTCCAAATTAACTTCCCAGTACCCGTTTTTTTCCATGATTATTTATATATTCTGTACTATCCCTATCCATTCGGGAGGCAAAATAACTGTATCATATTAGTCACCCCTGCTTTATACCCCTTTTTATTCTACACACATTCCCTAAATAAATAATAATAATAATAATAATAACAATAATGGGCATCTATATTGACTTAGCATATATCTTTTGAATAAACACTTCCAATAAAGTGCTCATTAGCTTTCTAAGGCCACTGTTAAAAGCTTTTTCTAAATTCAGCATAACCAAATATCCCACTTTTCTTTGCCTAATTTTATGAAACATTTTCTAAGTCAGTATGTTTCTCTCATGTGTCTTTAGTTTCCTCAATCGCATCCTCTCTTTCAAAGAACATTTTTTCCCTTCTTGATTAACTGTTTTCAACTGCTTTTTTAAATTATTCACTTTTACTTCAACATCACTAAAAATAAAACTGTATCTTTAGTATAAAGGGTGGCCACAGTGGTGCAGCAGTTAGCGTTGCCACCTCACAGCAAGAGGTTCTCCAGTTCGATCCTCGGCTGGGGTGCCTTCTGTGCGAAGTCTGCATGTCCTCCTTGTGGTCGCATGGGTTTCCTCCGGGTGCTCCGGTTTCCTCCCACATCCCAAAGACATGCTGTAGGTGGATTGGACACTCTAAATTGGCCCTAGGTGTGAGTGTGTGCCTTCTGTGGAAGGTTGGCTGGCAACTCGACACCGTAAAACTCCATTGCCAATCATGAGTGGACAGGTGATCTGCTGTGACGGCCCCTAACTGGGAAAAAAGACAGAAGAAGAAGAATCTTTAGTATAAAGAGTAGAATTCCACTTATCTATATTTCATACCAAACTATTAGTACAGTGGTTCCCAAACTTTTTCGATTCTCGGCTCCCTTGCTGAATCCAGGTTTTCCCAAGGCCCCCCCCCCCCGCAGTATGCATAAAGTGCATATTTCATTTTATTTATTTGACATTTGTTTAATGAGGCTGCCTGACTGGACTAGGAGACCTGGGGAGAAAACCTCAAAAGTGCAATAAAAAGACAATTACCAAAAAAAGTGTACATTCTGCTTAACAGCATAACACTGATCTACTATGGTTGACAGGTAAGCAAACCTAATGGCAACCTTACTAACTTTAAGTTTATAAGAGCAATATTTAAAATCTGTCCCTATTATTTGACTCTGTCCAGCATACCTCTCAACTGTATAGATTTTTGCAGAATGCCCAGATTTTTGCCTCATATTTTTGGTCTTTTTCTCATAAAACTGTTGCTTTCTGGCAAATCACTGGCAGATCACTGAGGTTGAAGTCAGAAAATAATGACAGACAGTTCAGTTTCATACTTCATACCCTTCAGAAAATTCATGCTATTAGGGTACTAAACACACTTTTGCTACTTTCGCTAACAGTACCACTATGCAGGCAATGTGCGTCTATAAGTTAGTGGTCTGTTTTATTTTTTGTTTTTATTTGCTATTTGTGAGTCTCATTGAAAAAATGAGACTTTTTTTCAATTGGTGTGAGTTAGATTATGCATGTTTTAAGTTTTTTGCATTTTCTGCATATTTACTACAATTTATTGTATTTCATTCTGAGCACATTCAAACCTTAGCAATATACTCTATGATGGAGCTTAGAGGTAAATAAATATGTTTAACACTAACGTCTGAGATATTATTTAATCCAAGCTGCATGTAGGAACTAAAGAACTGAAACATTCTGGTCTAATAAAAATCAAAGACCTTTTTTGTGTATGAACTCTAGGACAGTATTTGACAGCATGACTCAGTAAACTGTGTGATACCTTAGTAACACTAGGGATATAATTACTTGTCAGATCAGAATAGTAGCAGAAGAGAGTTAAATTACCAAAGTAATATTTATGTAGCACATTTCTGGATGACTGTACAGCCTTATGACAAGCTTTATACAGTTGTCTCCAATAACTGCATACTCTTAAATTTGCCAGCAGTTTGATATTCAGCCAGATGTAATAAAACCCAGGAGAGCCACTTTACAGTGTAGCACTTTTGAAAACTGTCCCTCAGGTCACTGCAGCAAGGAATATTGGCAGTAAACCAAATGCTGGCTATCTTGTTTAACAGTTTCCTGCACTTCTATCTTGAGGATGTTTTTAAAGGCTTCCTTGTAGGCCATCCAATTTCATGCTGCTTTGGCAAATTACACAAAGTAAGAGACAGAAGCTACATCTTTCAAGTCACTGAGATATGTTGAATTTTCTCACCTTTTGTTGAAATATATCCTGACTTCTGTTATCCTAGCTAGCACTAATCCATGTGCATTAATTTTCTTTGTATGGCGTGACAGTTTATGTTTGCAAAGATGGAGCGACATTCAGCAAGATGCATATTTCACTCCTACACATGAAGTTCTTTCAATGTATTTCACATTTCTATTCATCTTCCATTATTTCTACTACAGCAGAGTATATCTGTTGAGCATCTTTACTATGTGATGTTCTATTACTTTGTGGAAAATATGTGGCTGTTGTGTAATGTGGTACAGTAGTGGGCATCTTACTTATAATGAGAGACTATAATCATACTAAACAACACTGCAGTGCAAAAACAGTCTCCACTGATTTACACCACAGCATTAATAAGAATTTATGTACCTACCATAACGTTCCATGTTAGTTGTCTTCTTCTCGCCTTCTTTCTTGCTGGTTGGGTTCGGAGCCAATCCTCGGCTCCGACTCGGCCATCTTCAAAAGCTCGGGAGCTGCTTACTGGCTCGAGGCCCCCTCCTATATCCCATGATGCTTGGCGCTAGATACCCAGATTTCATTTGGTAACCTAACTACAGACATAATGATAATAATCATGATAATACAGTAACTGTAGCAGGATACAGGAAACTACTGGAGAGACTGACAGTCAGAAGTAACAGCCAGAGAAGACTCAGCCAGTGATAAAGAAGCCTAAGGAACTCTTCTCGGTCTACTAGGATAGGGGGATGGAGGGTGGGGCGCAAGAAAGAAGGCGAGAAGAAGACAACTAACATGGAACGTTATGGTAGGCACATAACTTCTTAACGTTAAGTTGTCTATCTCGCCTTCATTCTTGCTGGTTGGGACAGCGTCCCTAGCACCTCAATCCTGGGTGGCTCATCAGAACAGACTCTTCAGAACAGTGGAACCAAAATCAGCTCTGAATCTGGAAGCCACATCCAGCTTATAATGTGAAATGAAGGTATGTGGATTAGCCCAGGTAGCTGCCGCACAAATAGTTTCCATTGGCAATCTAGCCTGAAAAGCCACAGAAGTAGCTAAAGCTCTGGTGGAGTGACCTTTGGGTTTAGCAGGAAGGTCTTTATTTCTCAACTGATATATAAAGGTAATAGTAGAAGACAACCACCTAGATAAGGTGACTTTTGACACCGGTATCCCTTGTTTTCCTTCAGCGTAAGACAGGAACAACTGGTCTTATTTTCTGAATTGCTTGGTACTATGCAAGTAAAAGTGTAATTGTCAATGGACGTCCAACTGATGTAATTTGTATTCTGCCTTGTTGGAATAATTCGGAAAGAACACGGGCAGTTCAATGGACTGATTCAAATTACAATCAGAAGTAACCTTTGGGAGAAAGGAAGGATTAGTCCGAAGAGAAACTCTATCATTGTGAAAAACTAGGTAAGGAGGACGAACACAAAGAGCCTAAAGTTCAGAAACTCTTCTGGCCGACGTAACTGCAACCAAAAGAAGGGTTTTCCAAGAAAGAAACTTCAAGGAACAAGAAGCTGCCAGTTCAAAGGGGGGCAGTATCAGGGAAGCTAAAATCAAATTCAGATCCCACGGAGGTGGGGGATCTCTTACTGGGGGCCTGAGTAGAGTGGTCCCCATCAGAAAGGCTTTACAAAGCTTATGGGATGTGATGCTTGAATCAGATAGGCCCGTATGAAAGTTTGAAATTGTAGCTAGCTGAACTCTAATCGTGGCAGAAGAGGATCCAGTTTGAAAAAGTTCTGCTAGAAAATCTAAAATATGGTACACAGGGGCTGAAAAGGGATCTATATTCCTGTTCTCTGCCCATAAGGAAAAAGGTTTCCACTTACTAGCATGTCTTTCTAGTGGTTGACTTATGTGAGGATAAGATGATTTCAAGCACTGAATGGGAGATGTTGGAAAGCCTGGCTAAAGTTGGAAGTGGAGAAACCAAGCAGTGAGCTGGAGGGATTGAAGAGATTGGTGCAGCCCGCCCAGGAGATCTGGAACTGGGTCCAGGGCTGCTCTAGAAGGTGATGATGCTGGAAGGGGAACCAAATTTGTCGAGGCCAGTAAGGGGCAATGAGGATCATCTTGCATCCCAGTGTGGTAGCTTTCTGAATTAGTTTGGGAATCAGGGGGAATGGAGGGAATGCATAAAGAAGTCCCTGGGGCCAATCGTGAACTAGAGAGTCTCTGGGGAGGTGTCCGGGAAGAGGTAGGAGAGCGAAAAAATTGTCGCACTTGCTGTTGAAGGGGGTGGCAAAAAGGTCGCAGCAAGGCTGACCCCATTTGGAAAGATTATGTCTGCCACAGTCTGATTGAGAAACCGCTCATGAGGCACGAGAATTGCTCTGCTCAGCCTGTCTGCTATAACGTTGGACTTCCCAGGGATGTGCACTGCTATCAGAAACTGTTGGGAAGAGATCACCCAATGCCAAAGTCTGAGTGCTTCTAGACATAAGGGGTATGACTTGGTTCCACCCTGCTTGTTGATGTACCATACCACTGACATATTGTCTGTTTGAATTGCAATGGTCCCGGTGGGAAGAGAGTTCTGAAGAGCTTGCAACACTAAAAGCACGGCTCTTATCTCCAAGACATTGATATGCAGATGGTACTCGTTAGGCTGCCAGGTGCCTTGGACTGTTCTGCCCTGATAATGCCCCCCCCACCCAATCAGGGAGGTGTCTGTGGTCACCATAGCTACTGGGGGAGGAAGAACGAATGGTCTGCCCTGGTGTAATGAAGGGGAAACCATTCACCAAACAAGTTGGTTTTTGCATGACTGTGTGATCATTATCCTGTGAGACGTCGGGAGTTGCTGGAAAGACCATTGTGTGAACAGCATCCACTGAAGAATCCTCATATGAAAGCGTGCAAGGGAGACTAGTATTATAGCCGCTGCCATGAGACCCAATGTTTTTAGGACAAATCTGGCCTGAATCTTTTTACATCCTAATAAGACCTGCACATGTCATCAAATGGCTAACACTCTGTCTACTGGTAGAGTTGCTGACATGTCCTTTGTGTTTAAGTTTGTGCCTATAAAGGTGATAGATTGACAAGGCGAAATACAGACTTTTCATAATTTATTGTGATGCCTAGAGTGGAGCATGTTTGGATGGTGTAGTCTCTGGCTAGCAGCAGGTGATGCCTGGTGGTTGCAGTAAGGAGCCAGTCATCTAGATATGGAAACACCTGGAATCCTTGCCATCTCAAGTGAGTGGTGACTACTGCCAAACATTTGGTGAACACCCTGGGGGCTGTGGTGAGACCAAAGGGCAGTGCTCTGAACTGATAATGACTGGCTCCCAGCCGGAAGCGGAGGAATCTTCTGGAGCGTTTGTGCATTTTGATATGGTAGTACGCATCCTGAAGATCTATGGAGCACATCCAATTGTCCTGACCCAGAAAGGGTAAAATGAACTGTAGCATGACCATCTGGAACTTCGTTCTTTGAACAGACCTGTTTAGTCTGCTGAGATCCAGAATGGGTCTCCAATCCCCTGTCTTTTTTGGTACCAAAAAGAACCTTGAGTAAATTACGGATCCTTGTTGTTCTGCTGGGACTGACTGGATGGCTCTTTTTCGTAGCAGTTTTGAAATTTCTTGAACTGCTTGATCCCTTAGATTGGGTGGAACATCTGGAAGGGATTTGTTGGGAATGTAGGGAGTGCAAAAGAAGGGGATTTTGTAGCCTTCGGATATGATAGAAAGTACCCATTTGTCTTTTGTTATACTTTGCCAGGCTTCTGGGTACAGTGATAATCTTCCCCCGACTGCCTCCGAAGGTGGACAGCCGGGCAGCACTTCAGGGATGCTGGAAGGGCTTGTCAGAGAAGGATTCTCTTTGGCCCTGATTTTGCGGACCCCCCCTGCCCCTAGGACGGTGTCTATTGTTGTTCCCTCCTCTGCCACTGGAGGAGAACTCTCCACGTGTGTCAGGCATGGCTCCTTGAGATTTTCAGAACCACATCTTCCCAGTCTTCTGACCCTTGGGATACGGTCTTGAAGGAGTGGAAAAACGGACTCCAATAGCAGAGAGAGTCTTGCCTTCCTGCTCACACCTGGTAAGGGTATCCTTCACCTGTGGTCCAAACAGAGCAGAACCATCAAAGGGGGTGTTGGTGAAAGACACCTTAAAGGGTTCCGCAAAGTTGCATAACCGTATCCAAGCGTGTCTCCTCAAAGTCACACCTGTGCCTGTGGCCCTATTCGCTCCATCGGCTGCATAAGAGATGAGCCGCATGGAGGAGTTTACTACAGAATTTAGAGTCGCCAGCTGGGAGGCAATCTTAGCCTGAGCCCCCGCAGCTGATGGATCTTGAAGGGTATCTCCTAACTCTTTAATGAGATCCCTTTGAAGGCGGGTAAAATGGCACAAATAGTTCAGAGACCTCATGGAAAAGGTCGCTGAGGAAAACATCCACTTCCCATATCTGTCCATTGTCCTAGATTCCTTATTAGGGGGATGGACAGACGAAGAAGTTTCAGCCAACTCCTTTTTAGTGGCTGCTGCTACCACCATGTCATCAACGGGAACACCCTTGGTCAGAAATTGCTTGTCCTGAGAGGCGGTGATGAATTTTGTGGGCCTAAGGGGAGCTGGTTTCATTGTGTCTGGAGCTGACCACACCTTTCGAGCCACCACCGACATCAGTGGATCGAAAGGCGGAGACACCCAGGAGGTGGAGGGTCGGGAACCAAACGCGTCCAGGAATACCGACTCATCCTCGGAAGGGTTAAGGGTAGTCCAGTTCCCCCTCTGCCTAAGGATTTCAAGGATGTCTGAGAAGGAGACATCCTCAGAGGGGGATCTCGGGGACCCTTTCGACTCCTCCAAATCGGTATCTGAAGTGACAGACTCAGGGGAGTCAACATGCTTCCTCTTGCATTTTCTCTTTTGAGGGGGCTCTTCTGAATGAACAGGGGAGGCCTCAGAAGAGGAAGATACACCCAATGGGGTGCCCTGGAGCACTTGTTCCCCACACAAGGGGTCTGGAGGAGGGGCAGAGGCAGGAGCAGGCACCATGGGGGGAGCAGCCGATGAGGCCGACCGTGAGGCTGACTCAGATGCCAGCACACTCCTCATGACCTCAAAGGTGCCCCTTCCTGATGCCATAGAAGGCTCCAGCTCCAAAGAGACCAGAATCCCTCCCGGCACCGAGAGGGATGGCTATGAAGCTGATGTAGGAGCCAAACTCACCTGCGCCGAAGCTCCGAGAGGGAGAACTGGGTCAGACAAGTGTCCAATGCCACTCACCCCCTCAGAGCCGACGAGGGAGTCCCGGCACCCAGATCCCTCCAATGACGGCACCATGGAAGAAATCGGAGCCGACGACAGCACCGAAAGGGGAGGTATCGGTGCCATGGTTCCAGCCATTGCATGCTCCGGCTCCGAACTCAAGAGATGAGTCGAAGGAGGAACTATTGGAGCCGAACCCTGGTGAGGGGGGCTGGATAGCATTTTTGCCAGGGCCTGCTACTTTAAAAGCCTGCTCACCACTCTCTCCAAATCATGGTCAGATAGCCTAGACGACCGAGAAGAGTGGGATCAATGACTCCACTCAGATTGCAATAAGGGTGACCCTGGAGCAGAGTGTATCGACTCCAATGATGGTGACCTGGAGCATTTCCGACTCCCTGACGGTTCCGACGGAAGAGTCGGAGCCGACTGAGAGATAGGTACTTCGGCTCCAGTCGGAGCCGAAGTTGACGTAGAGCTAGGTACTTTGGTTCCAGCCAGAACCGAAGTTGAAGCAGAAGCCATACCCGGCGACGGCTCCGAGCTGGGAGCCGACGGCTTCGATGGCCTAGAAGGTTTCACTGACTGAGTCTTGGCCGGTGATCCTTCAGGTTTAAGCAAACCCCTCAGGATAAGCTTATTCCTACAGTCCTGCAGGACTCTTGGACTAAAGGCGTGACACACCGAGCAAGAGTCCTGCAGGTGTAGGGAGCCCAAGCAGTAGACACAAGAAGTGTGACCATCTGTCAGAGACATTTTCAGACAGCATGAGTCATACTTCTTGAATCCCGACACTTTGTGTCTTTAGACATTCCTGTAAAGGAAAATCAAATACAAATAACAAGCAGAGTGGAGAGTAGGTAACTGAAAAAGAAAAATACACACAATTCACACAAGTTACCACACCCGAACAGCACACACACACACACACTCACACACACTATAATAAAATAAGACCTACAAGCTACCACAATTTACTAAAAAGAAAACTTTTGTCTACCATAAAAATAAAACAATGATAAGCCTCTAACTAAAACAGCTTACTTTGAAAGGTAAACGGGGATGGGGGAGGGAAAGGAAAAACTCTCTAAGGAGAAAACAAGTTTTGAAGGGGGGGTAAACACTAACAAACCGCTATAGAATCTACTCTGAGCTATAACAATAAAAGTATACCTAACAATGTATAAAAAAGGCTTAAATATAAGAACAAAGTGAAAATTACGACCTGAGCCAGTAAACGCAACCTCGTGAAAGAAGCAGCAAACGAGATCTGGGTATCTAGTGCCAGGCATCATGGGATATAGGAGGGGGCCTTGAGCCAGTAAGCAGCTCTCAAGCTTTTGAAGATGGCCGAGTCGGAGCCAAGGATCGGCTCTGAATCCAACCAGCAAGAATGAAGGCGAGATAGACAACTTAACATGCACTGATTCATAGTCACTGATGTTCCCTACATGGCAACATCTCATTACCCAGGAATTGCCCAACCTGGCACAAGGAGGAACACAAAGGCATTGACCTTTCCATTTCAGGACACAGACACACACACACTCACACACCCTCTGCTTGGAAATGCCAGTCCTCCATAGGCAGCTTCTGAATGACAGTTGGACTTAGCAGCTCTTCCATTCCTCAGTAGGCACGGTAGTCAGATTCAACAGCTCACACACACACACATACACACACACACACACACACACACACACGCTTCCTTCTCATTGACAGCAGCATAGATCTGCCTCTGCTTCATTCCAGTCTTGCAGCACTCACATCGTGGAAAGCATATATGCACCACCATGGAGCATATATCCACTTGTTCCCAGCTAAACATTTGTAATTTTGAGCAGCTGGAAATGGATGTGAGCTCGATTCCGACAGGCTGGCAGTCATCTTACAGAGCTGACATCATCAAGTGCATGATGACGTCAGCTCAAAAGCTGGGATTTAATTTTTTAAAAACTAAAAGTGCCAGGAAATAAGGGGTGCCACACTTATTAGTTTGCGGCACCCCTGTGTGGAAGCCATGGCTCCCCAGGGTGCCGCACTGCACACTTTGGGAACCCCTGTATTAGTATATTATTATTATTATTATTATTATTATTATTATAGATAATACAAAAATCTAACCATCAGGTCCTAATATGAGGTAATGCAGCTCTATATAAGATTAACATTTCAAATTCACATTTAAGTGCAAGTGTCCTTACAAAATAAAAAATAAGAAGCAACAGTTATTAAAAAGTATTCTGGTTTCATAGTCTTCTGTCATGGTCCTGTGAAGCTTTCATGAATCTATAAACATAGCACAGTCTGATGATACAGTGGCACTATCGGCAATGTTAACAGTGGAGGAGGACGGTATACCTTCATAACTTCGATGGCCACATCTTTGACGCTGCTACTGTGAACTGCAAACCACGAAATTTGAAAATCGTGACAACTGAAGAGCCAAATTACAAAACCTCACCCCCCTTTTGATCTATGGTAGCACTCATTTCGGTGGTGAACTGATCAGGAATGCTGAGATTTGATATTTTTACATTTAGGTAAGTCGGTGTGACGGAAGTCTGCAGTGGGAGTGACGGATGTGGTTAAGGTGGAGGTGGGGTTACATCAAGGATCAGCTCTGAGCCCTTTCTTATTTGCAATGGTGATGGACAGGTTGACAGACGAGATCAGACAGGAGTCCCCATGGACTATGATGCTTGCAGATGACATTGTGATCTGTAGTGAGAGTAGGGAACAGGTGGAGGATGGAGATATGCTCTAGAGAAAAGAGGAATGAAGGTCAGCAGGACTAAGACAGACTATATGTGTGTGAATGAGAGGGAGGATAGAGGAATGCTGAGGATGCAAGGTGTAGAGGTGGCGAAGGTGGATGAGTTTAAATACTTGGGGTCATTAGTTCAGAGTAATGGTGAGTGTGGAAGAGAGATGAAGAAGAGAGTACAGGCAGGATGGAGTGGGTGGAGAAGAGTGTCAGGAGTGATTTGTGACAGACGAGTACCAGTAAGAGTGAAAGGGAAGATCTAAAAGAGGGTAGTGAGACCAACTATGTTATATGGGTTGGAGAGAGTGGCATTGACAAAAATGCAGGAGTTTGAGCTGGATGTGGCAGAGTTAAAGATGTTAAGATTTGCACTGGGTGTGACAAGGGTGGACAGGATTAGGAATAAGTATATTAGAGGGTCAGCCCAGGTTGGAAGGTTTGGAGACAAAGCCAGAGAGTCAAGATTACGTTGGTTTGGACGTGCTGAGGAGGGATGCTGAGTATATTGGGAAAAAGATGTTAAGGATGAAGCTACCAGGTAACAGGAAAAGAGGAAGGCCTAAGATAAGGTTTATGGATGTGGTGAGAGAGGACATGCAGGTGGTTGGTGTGACAGAGCAAGATGCAGAGGACAGGAAGAAATGGAAACAGGTGATCCACTGTGGTGACCCCTAACGCGAACAGCCGAAAGAAGATGATGGTGTGACGGAATTTGGCTAAACAGTTCGCATTTAAGCACATTTGGAAATGTGCTTTCATACATATGAAGGTATACTGAGGGGGACATGTCGACTGCCAAAAGGTGAAAGGGCTGCAGAAATCTAGGATGAACCTCAGGAATCAGCTGTGTTTAGAGAAGGTCATTCTGTTCAGGGATGACAGACAGCATCACCACAGACAGTATTGGAGGAATGCACTGCTTCTGAGGTGTGTACACATGGCAATGGGGTGAAGCGTATAGATGGCCATCACTGCTAAGACTCCAGAACATTCCCTGACTTATACATTATCCTTGGCATTAATTGGTGCATGTGCAGATTTATAATTCAGATAGCTAGGAATCAGACCATGTCAATAACGCCGACTATTTTGTATGGCCTGTGTGAAGATTTGATACCACAGAAGAGACTGTAGGACATTATGCAATGCATGCAGATACATCTGATGAGGTCAGTGGTGGCCCACTAAGCATCCAGTGATGCATTCATGCAGCTGTAAGAAACTGACCACCATGGCTGTGCTAGGGTACAGTTGTGCACTGTAGGCTAATGCATATGGTTCACACTACTCCAGAAATGGTTGCTCTGTCCACATTGCACATGGATGCCTCCACTCCTGGCTAAGGAAACTCTTGTGGATGTGGTTTATGCTGTCCACATTCCACTGTAGCTGCCACTGCTGGCAATCTAGGTTGATATGGACCTCTGGCATATTATTAGAAGCTCATCCTACTAGGCAAACCACTCAGGGTCTTGTAGTTCAATGGCATGCTGCTACTCTGTAACCTTATGATCAACAACTACCCACTCATGTATATGGTGATGGTGGATGCCATCATTCTGGTGGGACATCACAGTAGTACCCAGAGCAACACTGAGGCAAATATACTAAACATTCTGTGCCACTCTCTGGACATGCTGCCTCTAGTACTGACACTGTAGGGTCACATGGTTCACCCAGCTAGTGTTTCACACATGGAAGTAGCACCCCATCTGTGGAAGAGTTGTTCCCTGACACTCCCAAACTTCTAGCTATGTATGTGGTTACCACAGACAAAATCCCCAACTTCTCCACCTGCACTAGCATTACTGTCCACCTGCCACTGTGCTCCCAACTTCTGCAAATGATGATGATTGTGCCCTGCATACCCCTTTCACTAATGGGGGTATGGTAATGTCTGGTGCATATTTAAGATGGCACAACAGTTAAGGGCTTCACCTCCCAACCACAGGGTACGGGGTTCAATTCTAATCTCCAGTCAATGTCTGTGTGGAGTTTGCATGTTCTCCCTCCCAACCACAGGGTACGGGGTTCAATTCTAATCTCCAGTCAATGTCTGTGTGGAGTTTGCATGTTCTCCCTCTTTCTCTTTGAGGTTTCTCCCACACATCTACAAATGTACTAGGAGTTTTCACCTCAAACTCACTCCTCAAAACTAGATGAAGTCATGGCAACAGCACACACTCAAGGTGGTGCCTTTTGGGGATGAATTCTGCAGACCAACTGATTTAGGTATCAACTGTGGTGTACAGTATCCTCTACATAGGAAAACATGGAACACAGACAGCATCCTGTATCAGGACTTGCCACTCAACTGTGTAAAAATTGGCTCTAGGTAATATGGACATGCTGATTAATGTTGCCTAACATGGGCATGGGTATTTGCTGGTGATAAGTGGGTTGAGGACCAAGTCAACCCCATCCTAGGCCATGGACCCATTCTTTTAGTTGAGGAGGGGTTGATGGTCCAGTGCTTGTCTGCCATAAAGCCTGACAGCCCTGTGTCAATAAGCTACTGGCCAGTTGGTGTCCAGCTGCCCAGTCTAGGTTACTTGGGATAATTCAGTTGAGTGAAAGCTAGATGTAAAACCAATGTGCCACACATTTGCAAAACAAACAGCACTAGAATTGCCCAATCTAAGGATCTAAACCTTGTCTTTAACAAAAAGAAAACATGCTGGAAGAAGTATGTGCCTCAGAGATTACCCCTTCTCTGGAACAGACTTCCCATTCATGTGATGCAGAGCTTTTCCTGGAGCCTATTCAAATGCAATATGGACCAATCAAATGCAATATGGAAATCACAAATTCACCTGTGGCTTGTCACCTGCATCCCATATGGACAGGGGAAGCTTGTAGATGCCCTAAGGCACAGGCATTTAGCAAAATTATTTGTCTTTATATACTGATAACTGGGAAAAATGAGCTTGAATGGCTCGGCTTAAAAAGGTTCTAGGACTGTTAGCTTGCCTCCTATGATCAACCAGCTAATCTTGAACTAACAATCGCTACACTGAATACAGCTTCACTGACAGAATGCAGCTTGGAAATGGATGACAGTGCAGTAAGGAGGAGACAGGATATCCTGTGCGTTCAGAAGAAAATGTGAAAAACGAATGGAGCAAAGTCACTTGGATAGAGATCCAGAGTCTACTGAGAGGAAGTAATACCGGGCGAAAGCGCTTGTGGTGATTCTATTCGTGGAATAAAGTTGTTTGGATTTTATTTCGTCAGAGCATTCCGCATTTCTTTGAACATTTTGGAAGTTGTATTTCAGCAGCATTCAACTTGGCATTTTTTAGTGAATATTCACTTAGTAGGAGTGGATTTGGTCATTCGCATTCTCAGTTTTCTAAGATGGGAGATGAGCAGTACGGCCTTTGGAGCAGAATGCAGCACGACCAACTTGATATTTGTAGTGAGACAGATAGTGTAGCAGAGGCTAGACACGAGGAAAGAGACTAATTGGATATTTCTAGACTTGGAGAAATCATATGATAAGGCCCCGTGAAAGTTAATTTAAGTCTTGCAAGGATTCAAATTCCCAACAACATTGGTAGAATTAGTGCAGGTTATGTACAAGGACCCAATGATACAAGTATGAACAGTGTTCATACTCAGAGATGGGTTTCCAGTGACAGTGGAGGTGCATCAGGGTTCATCTCTGAGCCCACTGTTCACACTTGTGATGGATTACATTAGCAATCATTCTGGAGGGGACAGATCATCAAAGCTGCTATATGCAGATGACATGGCACTGCAAGCAGACCATGAACAAGAACTTCAGCAAATGATAGGGGAATGGAACACAAAACTAAATGCACAAGGGATGAAACTGAATACAGACAAGACAACTGTCATGGCAGAAAATGGAGGAAATCTGAAGAAGCGGATAGTTGTTGAAGGAACTGGCGCAGGATCTGCAAGGTTGATTTGTGGGAAACTCCTAATATGTTCCTGGTGAGACACTGAAAGTTTACTGTAGCAAGAATGGTTAATGCTACATAAACTTTCACATCCACTGGTATAGGGAGTCTTCGAATCCATGCAAGGACTGCACATCTACTAGCTTCTAGATGACATAAGTGTCCATATTGTAACAGTTGTCTCTGTCCTAGTGGTGGAGATGATGGTATGCCATTCCTCTAATGAACTCTTCTGAGTACACCCTGAATCCCAAGGTGGTAACTAACACATGCTGACCTGCAAAAGCAGATGCTACACTTTTGTATGTATGTGTGTGTGTGTGTATATATATATATATATATATATATATATATATATATATATATATATATATATATATACCTATTATATATTTAAAGCAACAATATTTTATTATGAAAAGCATTTTCATTTTTATATACTATGTAATCCCCACGTGTGGTGCACTTGTTATTTTGACAGTGGTTGCTGATACAACCATTTTGTAGTTATAGTTTCATAGGTTGGTACTAGGCTATCTGCCCGAAGGTATTTATAAGCCTAGCCAGAGTGTGTTGGCTTTCGCTGCCCCCTTAGATTAGTTCCCTAATGAGTTAAGTTTATAAAATACTAATAAATTAGCCTCATGTCAGAAAATCTGTGGTTATATTGAACTTTCAATAACTTGCCATTAAGCATGTAAATCCAAATATCACAATCAACAATTCTATCTAATCTTAATTTCAGGTTTGATTTATCATTGCTCCTTAAAAAACGGGTAAGATCACATGTAACTACTTACAATATAATTTGAAATCAGGCATTAACAACTGACTGTTGTTTTATTGTTACTATATTACAAATCTTAATAACTGGACCAGTGATTCCACACATTCTGTTGCAGTCTACTTTACTAAACATATACACATCTTGGGTGCTTTGTTCTGCATCAACGTCCTCTTCAAATTCAGTGTCCATTACAGAATTCCATAAAACACGTTCTTATTATGGAGTTCTATTTTTGATCTCTAACAGTTCTCAGTCCCATAGTTTTAATTTCTGTAATCATCCTTTTCACATCTTGTCTTTGGTTTTCCATTTTCTAGATATAGCTTTCTTTGCCACTAGCAACACTAAAGATTGTCAACATTTTCAGCTCTTTAACACATTATTTTACATGAACTCAACAATGTCTCAATACCGAGGTTAAATTCTCTTCCAAATATACAAACTTTACATATTATTCAAGTTATTTCTGTACTGAAGTAATACTGTATAGTCCCAAAATGCATTTCCACGTATGGTTCTGTCTGTGGGAACATTTTCTCAAGTCTCATAGGTTCATAGGTATATACTAGGCTTACAAACAGCAGGGCCTTTATAAGCCTAGCTGTGCAGTCCAACTGAATTGTGTCCCTATGTATCATGGGTGTTTATTAGGATAGTGTATGTTAGGAAGCTTCTAGAGGTTACGGGGAGGAGTATGTTAGTTTGGGCATTACTGTCCGTCTCTGTCTATCAGAGACATGGGGCCAGACCAAGGGTGAATTTCTGATTTACCAGCCACGGGTCAAGGATACACTTTATCAGGGTTAGGGATGGACTCTGCTTCACATGGATGGGGAGCCTATTCCAGAGCATGGGATCCTCTCAGACACATATCTGTCTCAAACAACATGTCTTATTTATGTTACAAAAAATTTAAATAATTGAATCTAGTGGATCTGATGCTGTTCACTTTGCAGATGTGCAGAAGGTCAATAAGAGCTGGATCTGAGGATGCCTTCTATGCCAGGCATAGGTCACTTCTTAGTAATCGGTAGGAGACAGAGTATAGAGATAGGGCTTTAAGGTGATCTGCGTAGGTCAGTATGTTTATTCCCTGGATTCTCCTGGTAAGGAACCTTTGTGGGCATTCCATTTGTTGCATATGTCTGTTCAGGTACATGGTGACAGGGGCATTATACTCAATGATGCCTTTGATAAGGCAAAATAAATTGGCAATATGATGCCCTTGGATTTGGATGACATGCCCTCTGGATGGCATAGAATGATTTTCTTACTATCTTGGCCACATGTTGGTCAGAGACCACATTACTATCTACATATGTTCCCAGATCCTTCACTACCAAGTCAACTCTTAGGGCTGTCTTATTGATGAGTAATTAGCCTGGGTGGCAGTTTTCCCAAAAGGCACTACAATGCATTTCTCGGCATTAAGTTGTAATCTGTGGCTTTGTCGCCAGTCATTTGTCTGTGTTAGACTCTCCTGTAAGATGTTTATGTCATGGGAGGAACCTATGATAGATCCCAATTTGCAGTCATCTGTGAACTTGGTCAGCCAGAGGCCCTTGACATTACCCTTTACCTACAAGAAGTAGATGAAAAACAGGAGCGGTCCCAGCATGGAGCCCTGAGGTATCTTGCTGGTGACCAGTCTCTTAGTAGAGGTTGCATCATTAGTGCTGACTTCCTAAGTCCTGTTTGTGAGCCAGCTGGTAATCCAGCAAGTTATGCAGGCATTTATGCCTAGTGAGTTTGTCAACTACCCCTGAGTGGAGTATTGTATTGCACACCTTAGCCAGGTCCAGGTAGGCAGTATGCACCATCTCCCCCTCATCCACTGCCTTAGTGACCTTCTCAAAGAAGTCCACCAGGTTTAGCAGACATGACCTTCCCTTGACAAAGCCAAAACTGGGTTGGGTCCAGTGGCTAAATGTTGCCTGTGTCTTTGCTGATCATTTCCATGATAATTCATTCCATGGGTATAGGAATGCTTGTGCAAGCATTCCCATGCAAATAATTCTACAGTTCTCAATTTAGTTGAACTTGTAGGGTTAAGATATATTTCCCTCCACTGATCATATGTAATATCTGTATTTAATCATTCACTCTGTGTGCAATTCACCTTCATACTTTTTTGCCTTCTCAAATCTATTACTGCATTACATGGCCTACTTATTTTTTCTGGTCTGCCATTCCTGTTCTGGCTGCAACTATAAAATCTACTTTTTCTGGTTTAACTTCTGTACATCTACCTTGAAACGTGACATTGTACCTGTAAATGCAGTTTGATTTGAGATTCATAACTCAAACGTTTGTCTAGCTTCATCCCATTTTATTATCAAATCACCTTTTATTATCTGCTTCCAAAATCTCAGATCGTTCCTTTTTCCATTTCCAAATGGACAGTACATTTTCTTCTGCTTTTTTATTACTATATATAGTATAACCTATTGGTGTTATTTTATTTTTCCAATGTATAACTTTCTTCAACATAAAGACTTGTTTAACAGAATAATGTTGCTTAATAGTGAAGTATACTGATTCAGTTTGCCCTGTTTTTCTGCTTAAATTAGTAAGTTAGTTTTTTAATTAGTTTATTGGCTTCTTTTGGTGTCAGAAGAGTTCCAGGCTAGTTTTGGATGTTGCTTGATACTGAGGCCAAAGCCAAGTTTCTTGCTATTGGCTGGTGTGCTCTGTTGAGCTTTTTTCTTGCTTTAGTCTGTGTTACATATAATGTGATTTAGCTCAACAAGCCTCTAATTTGATACAAGAAGCTACTCATAGAGCTAGGCAGTCCATTTGTGACCACCTAAAACTGGATCCAACTAGTCATGTTGAAACCAGGAACATTGTGCTATGTGACTTCTGCTTACATTGCCTGAGTGTACGGATTCATCTTCATTTCGTTTTTAAATTAGTTTACCGATTCCTTCTGGTGGCATAATAAGGTTTCCAGGCTGGTTTTGGGTGATATGTACTCTTAAGGCCGACTTCAAGTGGGTTTCTAACGGTTGTTGTGCTCTGTTGAGCTTTTTTTTTTAAGCATGACGGTGCCAATTCCGCAGCAGCATTGTGCCCTGCACTGTATAGATTGAGGCATTTTTATCATTAATGTTCTCTGTTTGACTTACTTCCCCCAGTTCCTATTTGCACTCCAGCTAATGTCACTGTACAAGTCTTTCTCCCCTAGTTATGTGCAGTAGTCCATTCCTGCTCTGCAGCCTCCAAACACTCACATCTGCTTTGTGTTACTCAAAGCAACACATACTGTTATAAAGTCAACTTAAGTTAACTTTCTCATTTAGCAACAAACTTCAACTGTTCCTTACTTTATAAACAAGTCTGTGGATACAAATTCAGTTCTCTGAATCCGTGGACTAAGCGGAATACCAGACAACTTGTCTCCTTTCCATTTCCAGCCTCACAGTACCTGGCATCCTCAGGCAGTGTAGCATCTGCCTGATGCTCATGTATAATGAATTTTTACTTAGTACAAACATTCGACCTCTTAGGGATGTAAGTATTTAACTACCATGGAAGCCTCACTTTCAAGAAAAACACAGACTGTGACAACATACACTTTTACAACACTCTACAACAATCCACTCAAAAATGCATTACTGTGAAGCAGTAAAGAAAAATCTTTGTCAAAGCCACCTAGACTCATGAAGACTAGATCTCAGCAAAAATTTTGTACCACATCACCTTCTGTCACACCTACAAGAAAGAGTCACCAAGATTTAAATCAAATCCATTACACCACACTACTCTACAAACAAAAGTATTTTGGTGATCAGTGACTTTATAATCAAATAAACTGATTCTATTCTCACTAGGCTGGACAAAAAAAAGGTTCCAGACAGTTATCTTTCAGGAGCCAGGATCTCAGATATCTGAAGGTTCCTTAAGATTATCCCACCTAAAATATTTAACTGTAATACAGTGGTGGTACATGTGGGGATGAACAATGTGACATGTAGAACCTTAAGTGAGATTCAGAGAGACATGTCAGATCTCTCCATGCATGTTACAGATGCAGACAAGACTCTGGTCTATAGCAACATCCTTCCTTCCACAAGAATAATGACTAAGTATAAAGAAAAAGCAATTGACTTCAACACTTGACTAAAGAGTTGGTGTCATTCAAGAGGGATCCAGTATGTGTCAGTATTGAATGAGATGTTTGACAGTCTGACTTGCTTCCATAAAGATGACTTTTCCTTCTTGTTCCAAGGCTTCTGCATGATGGCTAAAGCTTTTCCTGCCCCCTCAAGTGTCTTTTTCGGCAAAGTCCAGCTGATGAACATTCCAGCATAACTAATATCCATCCATCCAAACCCCCTTTTTCTCCATTTATTCACATGGAATAAGGGTGTCACTCCAACACTGGCAATCATCTGGAACCAGTCCAAAAGACGATTATACTAAGATGGCTCTCTCAGTGCAGAAGTCTCAACAACAAGGTATCTGACTTTGATGCCCTCCTGCATTTGAAGCACATCCACGTCTGGGTGATTATTGAAACTTGATTAAAATATTCAGAACACACTCCCTCCATAGCTTTGTTTTTCACATACCATGCCTTTAGATCTGATGGCAGCTGTGGTAGCATCTTCTGTCACTACATTTGTTATGGATCATATTACTTCATGACACATTCCTAGAGAGCCACAAATTGAACTTACTGAGCTCCAAATTGCACTAATCAGGACCAACTTTCAGTTTATAGCCTTTTACAGGACACCCTCTGTGTCCCATGCAAATTATGTGAAGTTCCTAAATGCATTCAGTGAACCCCTATAAATAAAATTTCCAAAATTTTTGGAGACGTTAACTACTTGTCAACAAACAAGAGCACCTATACTACAAATATGGAATATGCCCCAAAATTCCCAGATTTAATTAACAAAAACTCTCTGGGCCAGATTATTTACAAACCAGTAGAGTCAATAATGTTCCTTACCTGGTCATTATGAATACAGCTTTAACTTTAAAATATCTAAACCTGTAGACACCAAGATCTTGGAATTCAAGGATTCAAACACACATTTCATCAAATTATATGACAAAGTTTCACAACTCTCTTATGGCAACATAATCCCAGATGTGGCCATAGCAGGTACATTCACAAAGGAATTTTCTACCCACTTAGTTAAATGTATAGAACTAACTGTCCCAACCAGAGCTAAATACAATATGAAATTTAAATGTAAGTATCCTGTTGGCCCACCAACATAAATAAACTTTACAATAAAAGAACAAAACACCTTAAAATATTCAGCAGACTGAAATATGCTCTAATCAAGAATAACATCAGAAAATTGACAAAAACATGAAAAGTACTATTAGAACTACCAAGGCAACCAAAAAACTCAGGTTAGCATCTCAGTCTAAGAATAAACACAAATCATTCTTTAGCTACATCAGGAAACTAAGAAATAACATACATTGTTCTGAACCTATTCATAAAGAAACACATATGCAGACCCAGGAGACATAGCCAACATACCTGATAACAAATTCAGTGAAAACGTCACCCCAGAAACAACTATCCAAACCCCACCTATCAGAGCTCTCATAATCACTAAAGAACATGCACTAAAGGTGCTCTCCAAGACCAAAACTACTTCCAGCAATGGAACAAGAGCAGACCCAGGTGTTGGATAATAATTCCTTTAGAGAGGCCTTGAATGTTTGTAGGCCTGGGTTACATCTAATGGGTAGATGTAAAATGAGCTTAAACTATTTGCTAAAAATGTAATATTGTCACATTTGGTAGACTACCCCTCCCCACAACATATAACATTGGCAGTATTCCACTGCAAAATGAGAATGTTGCTAGACGCCTTGGCATGTGGGTTAACAATTTCCTCTCCTTTGATATTTATATAATAGTGGCAATCAGAAAGTCCTTCCACTTGGCACAGCTGACTGCAAGGAGAATAGCTATCAGTTCTAAAAAGGTCTTTGTTCCCTTATACTAAGCATAGATTAGGCCAAGCACTAAATATAATGTCCTCTTTGGGGTGTACCTGATTGGCCGTATAAAACAGCGGTCTCCAACCTTTTTTGCACCAAGGACCGGTTTCATGTAAGAAAATTTTCCATGGACCGGCCATCGCACATGCATAATAAAGCGCATAATATTTATTTATTTGACATTTGTTTATCGGGGAGGCCCAACTGGACTAGAAGCCCATTTTCAGCCGAGACCTGGGGAGAAAAGCTTCAAAGTACAATAAAACGATAATTGGCAATAATTACAAAAAAAAAAAAAAGTGTACATTCTACTTAACAGCATAACATTGATCTACTATAGTCAAGAGGCACATAAACCTAATAGCAATCTAATTGACTTCCTAGGTTTATAACAGCAATATTAAAAATTTGTCCCTATTATTTGGCTCTCTCCGGCATACCTCTCAACTGTACAGATTTTCACAGAATGTCCAGATTTTTGTCTCAAATTTTTGGGCTGTTTCTCATAAAATTGTTGTTTTCTGGCAAATCATTGGCAGATCATTAAGGTCTGAAGTCAAAAGATAATGACAGAGAGTTGAGTTTCAGACTTCATATCCTTCAGAAAATACATGCTAATGCAAAACCTGCATTTCTATCTACTTTCTAAGTTTGTAAGAGCAGTACTTAAGTGTCCCTATTTTTGGGTCTTTGTCCCCCCATTATTTTTGGTTTTGTCCAGATTTCTTGCTCTAAGAGGTTGACAAGTATGTGTCCAGATTTACTGTGTGAGAGAATGAGTGGTATGGTCGAGAGGTATGTAAACCTAATAGCACCTTAATGACTTTCTATGTTTCGAAAAGTAGTATTTTAAAATCTGTCCCTATTATTTGTAGCTCTGTCCAGATTTATTGTGCAAGAGGTTGAGCGGTATGGTCGAGAGGGTACACAAACCTCATTGCTGCTGCTGCTGCCAGAGATCACTCTCACTCTTCACTCTCACACACACACACACACACACACACACACGCAACACAGTCTCTTCTGCTTTCAGGCACGCACTCACACATGCAGACAGAAACACAGAAACACACACACACACACACACACACACACACACACACTCTTCTACTTTCATACATGCATTCTCTCACACACAGACAGAAACACACATGCACACACACACACACACACACACACACACACACACACACACACACACACACACACACACACACACTTTTCTCGGTTTCTTTATCTTTTATTTTGCACTTGCTAAACAGAAAAAGCCCTGCTTAGTGAGTGTAACATAATGGCTCAATCAATCTCACTGCTCACTCTCTCTCATGCATACAGTCTCTTCTTTCACACACACACACATACATTCTGCTTTCACGCATGCATTCACTCACACATGCAGACAGGCACATAAAGACACTCAAACATACATACACACATTCACTTTTTCTTTTCACTCCTTGCCTGCTGGCCCAGTACCAAATGCATAGGCCGGTGGTTGAGGACCGCTGGTATAAAACACCTTGAATGACCATAGAGCTTCCTAACTAAGAAGGCCACAGGCTTGAAATCACTAAGCTACCAGAAAAGACTGGTAGCATTGTCCATACATTCAGTATCTTACTGACTCATGACAGGCATCTCTGCCTTGCTTTTGAAGCTACTGGGAATTACTAGTCCTGGATCTCTGGTATCTCCATACATCAAATAGTCCCACAAATATTGTACCATAACCAGGGATCCAAGCCTTCACCACCAGATAAAACAATGTGGAGAGAGATTCATTACACAGCACCGCCTCCACATCTGCAATAGATTTCTACTGCAAATTAAGGAGTGTGATAAATTACTGTCCTTCAGACAGGAACTGGGTGATTGGATGGGTATTCACAAATTCATCCCTAGTGTAGGCCTGCTCAAGACAGGAGGCTTGGTCTGAGTTTGGGTACTAGCAGGCATAAATGATCATCAGACTCAGTTGCCTTGTAATTCTTATGGATTATGGATACCATAATCTTCTTTATTTTCCCATCCTAGATCTTCACAAATGCCCATACCTGATCCTGCTATTACCCCATCAATCACTATGCTAACCACAAGTTTCCTTTAGGCATTATTTTCCATGTTCTCAATCAAATATAATAAAATAAGTTATGTGGCCTTATAGTACACTTCCAAATCTATTTAAAATTATCCCATTCTTTTTTTTTTTTTTTTTTTTAGTTTTTCTTTCTCAAAGAAATTTATTTATTTCCTTTTTTATATTCTTCCATATCTGTTCTCTTACTTGATACATATTAGCCTATCCTACATGAAAGAACAATGGGACTAAAAATATCTTAATTACTCATATCTTACTGTCAATGTCCATAAATAACAATTTTCATATTCTTATCTTATAATCTTTTGAGTAATTTCTTTCCACATTTCGAGTCACTAGCTCAATACTCCATTTCAATCTAATTCACAAATATCTCACCTTGTCATGACACCATATTAACAGCAAGCTCTGTATTGAGTCATGTGCTGAGGCATAGTTCATTACTATACCGTTTGTTTTTGCTCCATAAACAATCCTATCTGGAGGTCCTCTGTAGCTATTAAATATTAATGTTATCCATGCTTCTAGAAACTCAAATGTCTCAAAAGATTTCTTCAAAAATTTAAACTGATTTTGTCAAACATTTGTTGGCATCCACTCCCGTTACTTTTAGTATATTATTATTGCCCAATACATCTTGTTAAATCATAATGGTTCTCCTAATATTGTCAAATGCTTATCCATCTTTTATAAACCCACAGTGATCCAGCACAATATCTTTGCTATTCTTTCTGCCAAACCCATCACAAACACTTTGTAGTCACTCTTTAGAATTAAATGTCTCTGTGATCTTGGTTCAAGGGGATTTTTCCCCTCCTTTGGTACAGCTATTACAACTGCTTCTTTCCAAGTCAAGGGAGCATCCCTGCTTAGAAAAAATATTGTTAAAAAGTATTAGCCAGACTTTTATTATCTTATACTCAGTCTCCTTTCTTGTTCATAGTTCTACTGGAATTCCATTACTACTAGGAGGATTTCATTGTATTTTGGTTTCTCATTGCTTTTTAATTTCAATTTCTTTTATTTTTTTAAACACCTTTATTGATGTCACACATTTTCAAACATGGGTATACATATAGTTACAAAGAAGAAGACAACAAACCATTGTAAACATTTTTCATAAGCTTCATATACAAATGTTTTCTTTTTTAGCAATTATCATTCACTCCAAGTTTACATAAATTGATCAAGTTCTACCTTCCCTTAAATTTCAAATCTCCTCCTGAATATTATTCTGCAGATATTATTCTCACAAATTTCATTTATTTCTACATACATTGCCCCTTTCCTTTCCCAAAGATCCCACCTCCAATTATTTTTATCTCCTTTACAATACTCAATACTTCACTTACGCTTGGTTTAGATTTATTTTCCATTTCCAGTAGCTGCTTTTTTTTGGCCACCAAAAGCATTAAACTTATCAACAACTATATCCCAGCTCAAGATAATCTTTTCCTTAGCTACACTCATTTGCTCCCCAACAATTCTGGCAAAGTACAATGCAGAAAAATTTTAAATATGCCAACTCATTACATACATTTTCCTGATTATTTCTCTCTTTCTCAACACACCATCAATTGCTATCTACCTGAGGAAAAAAATCTCTGAAGTCCACTTAGGGTATAAAAATACCAATGCAACACTCCCATACAAAATTCCTAAACTTTCTGGACTTTGTTACGTACTTGGGAGCCATGCAGATGTCTTCCCTCTGTTTCTGTGTGTACTGCTTTTTCAGTCTCTCTTCTCAATCTTTTCTAACCTCTTCTGATTGATTCTTATAGTTATCATGTAATATTTTTACATTCTACTAATTATTCCTTTTTTATGGCTGCTTCTGTTCTAGACTTAACAAAAAAACAGAGCTGGTCTTTCATTTAGCATTTCTACATCTTTTTTTTGCCTAAACTCTATCATTCCCTGGTGGGCAAGGCAGTCTCCATATTGCAATCCAATCTTCTGTTTGGCCTCATCCAAATTTATTTGATCTCAATACCTAGTGTCTTTGCTAATTTTCTCTACTAAATTCCAGACCTCCTATTGTCTATTTTCCATATCCCTACATACAGTCACTCTTATTAGTAAATTTTCCTTTCTCCATTTCCATGTTGCTTTAATTCTTATAATAGTTTCTACTGCTTTATAACTATAATCCTCTGTATAGTTATTTTCTTTAAGATCCAGAAAATAAAATACTATTATTTACTTACTTCTTGCCCCCCATATCATTATCATGCCTTTTCACTTATTTCTTGAACCCCCCCATATCATTATCATGCCTTGAATTGTAATCTTTTCCATGTCTTATGTATATGTACATTAATTGTGTAGCTTTAAAGTAGTAGTGTCAGTACCCAAAAGGTGGTATACACTTACTTTTAGTGTTGGTTCTATTCTCACATCATTTACTTAGAATAATATCCAAATATTGAAACTGTAGTGCAGCAAAATGGGGGTGCTGCACTCCTGAGTGTGCCATCCTTCAGATGAGATGTTAAACTAAGGTCCCACATGCCTGAGTTGGTGGAAGCTCAGGTGGATGTAAAATAGCCAATGGTACTTATCAAGAAAATAACTCTTTCCCATCTCAAAAACTTTTGGACATGCTCCTCACCTTGCCAACTCATTTTACATGCATTTTCCTATGACAGCATGCATCCAAGATATACAGTCAATGGTTTAATAAGAGGGCAGGTTGATAGAATTTCACGTATATGTACCAAGGATACACTCTTTGAACAGGAAATGGACAAATTAGAGAGTAACCTTTGTCAAAGGGGATATAATGTGAATAAAGTTAAAGATGTTATTACTAAGAGTAAACAGTGCAGAAGTAATAGGTCCAGGCCATGGTTTTCTCATAGACAACAGGATGAAACATCTGTTCAGTCAAACCCCTCACAAATGGACAATGTAGGGCTAATGTTAACATACAGTAATAATATAGGGGGAATATGTGATATAATAAAACAGAATTGGAATGTTTTGCTGACAGATGAAAAAATAGGTAAGGTAGTGGTGGAAAACTAGTCTTTGGTTTTAGAAGAAATAAAAATTTGAAAGATCTATTATGTCATGAAGGGAAGACAGAAAAAGTAGGAACAACTTAACACAACGAGCAAGTACACGAAAGTGCAGAAATTGCAAAGCATGTGAGTATACTGAGGAGGCAGAATCTTCATGTACATCCTGCATCAGGAAAACAATATTGTTTTGTAGCACTGATGAAGGCTCTATGCTGAAACCGGTATGCTTTATCACCCTTTGGGTGTTTGGTTTTTTTTGTATATTCATTGAAGGGTATTCATGTCCATTTACTTTTTTATTAAAGTTTTTTTGGTGGAACTTAATGCTGGCCTGTTTGTCTTTTGATTTGTATGCAAACTGTAGAACAAAGAATGTTGTTTAATTGGCTGTCTGTCAAGAATGCAGTTCATTCTATGTAGGAAAAACTAACTGCATGCTGAAAAACAGAATTTTGAACCATTTGTCTTCTGTAAGATTAAAACATGAACATAATGTACTCTTCCAGCACATTACTAAGTATGAGAATCATAAGTTTAAGTTTATGGTTATGTAATGTATAAATAAAAACAAAAGGGGAGGTGATTTGATTAATGAGACAGAGCTGAATGAGACTAAATGGATCATTGAGCTAGCAGCATACAAAACCCCAGATCTAAATGGGGTTATACCTTTAAGACCTGCACTAAGAAAAAGGAGGGTACAGTACTGAATGTTAGCTGAAGAGCTATATAAAAATTGCAGTTTCATTTGAGTTTTATATCTGAAGTAGGGCTTGGTCCCGAAAGCGCTCATTCTTGTGTTTTTAATTGTGTTTAAATAAAAGTTTTGAAGCTGTTCGGCGTGGTGGCTAGTACCTGCTTTGTTTTTTTCCTTTACAAATGCATAGAAGCATGATATACAGACAACTTTTTAAAATAAATACCACTTCTTCTTCCTTAAATTACTTCTCCTTTTACAGGATCCTCCAATCTAGACTTTCAATAAATCTGAAAAAAATTACTCTAATAATTACTTTTCTATCCATAAAAATATATACACCCTCACATATGCTAGTTTTTCCAAAATATACATATTTAGCATATAAACCTTTTATTAAAAGATAAATCTCTTCTACCATGTCAATAATCACTTTATTTCTTCAAGTTTTATTTTCACCTGATCCATTATATTTTCATATTCTCCAAATTTCACCCCTAATATACTACTATTCATTTTCATTATTTCACCATATGCATTACTTTTTAAAGTATGGTTTTACCCAACTTTCTATGACAGTATTTCAATTCTTGTTATACTTTCACTCACCCATCCTTTTATTTTTATCCACAATATTCAAATTGTCTACATAAAATAAACAAATCCATATCTCAATTCCCTTTTCCATCTTCCAACATGCTTCTTTTCAGACATAAAAGTTTGAATAATTGTATTTATTACTAATACAGACATACTTAATGGGCATCTCTTAACTCCTCTTTTTATTATTTTTCTCAGCCATCGATTTATCATCACTTTCACCAAAGATTTTTCATAATAAGCTTTTATAACCACTCTTTTATGCCATATCCCTCCAGAATCTTCTATGACTTATTTTATAAAATGCCTTTTCTACATCTTGTCACAAATATTACTTCATTTTCTATTAGACTCATACTTATTATTTCTTTCACTACTGACATAATTTCCTTTAATAGAAAAAAAATCCCCTATGACTTCAACTAATATCCTGTATCTTTTTTTTTTATTATTCTTATAAAACATTATAATATGTATATCCTAAAGTAGTATAGCCATCCGTTCATCTTTCCTAAAGTAGTATAGCCATCATTTCATCTTTCTTTCAAATAAACTTTATTACTCCACCATGAATTTCCTGTTCCGTTACCCATTTGTCGAACCATTCATTCAATATCTTACAAGAAAAGTTTTTTTTAATCAATCCCCTAAAAAAATCCATACTAATTCCAGGCAACCCTGCTGCTAACTCGTTGCATCCCTCCTTTATAATCTCTTTTATTTCTTCCACACTAGTCTCTTTTTCTAAATCACTGTCAGCATTTTCATATTTTTTATCACTTTACTGTTATCCTTCCATTTCTTTTTTCTCATATACTTTACATATAAATCTTTTGAATACTTCAACTATTTAGCAGTGTTTATATTTAATACTACCCTCCTCATCATATATTGCATCCATTCTTTCTTTTTTATACCTGCTTTTCTATACAAGTCAATACTTCCCTTTTCTTTCTCTTAAAAAAATTGTTGCCTATACAGCAAAACCTTTGTTTTTCCTCTGTTCTTCTCATACGCTTTTATCTTTCTCTTATCCTACTACCCCTTTATTCAACTTTTTTTCAAATGCTTTCATAACTTCATTGTAATCTCTATTTTAAAAGCTGTGTATACTTTTATTTATAGACAATCCACCAAAATGACTAATTTCCATAAAAAATACCTGTTCCCATAGCAAATTACAGTCAACCCTCATTTCTCCCTTCTTACTGATGTCACCTTCAATATTTTTATTCCAGTACCTTCTCTTATTATATCCTTATCCTCATATACTTTCATACCTCTCAACTTTCCTGACTTTCACAGAATGCCCAGATTGTTTGCCTATTTTTGATATGTTCCTCATAAACTTTATGTTTTTTCTGGTAAATCATTAATGATCAAAGTCACTAAATAAAGACATACATTTAAGTTCTAGATTAAATGTCCTTCAAAAATGCATGCTTACACAAATCCTGTTATTCTAGCAAGTTTTATAAGTTCATAAAAAATGTTTAAATTACGTCCCTATTTTTGGGCTTTTGTGTTCACCTCAGTATTTTAAGCTTTCTTTAGATTTATGGCAATAAAAGCTTGAAGGGTATGCCTATGCTTGCCCCCACTTAGCTCTATGATCAGAAAATTCAGTCATTTCCACCACACCTATTATCTTTAATATATATTTTGCATATATTACATATTTAATTTCAGTTTTAAATATTCTTCAATGTGTCCATTCCCATTTTAATCCTACGTTCAAATCTCCATATCTAATAACTTCCTTCATTACCTTAATATCTTGTGTTATTCTTCCTTTCTCTTTTTGTAAATTACAGTTAAAATCTTCCACCATAATTATAGACATATTCAGCAGAACACACAACTCTTCAAACATTATTTTTTCTTTATGCGACACTAGTACAGGCATACATTGCAAATACTCTTATGTATCTTTCTCATGCCACACATCATTACTCTTCCTGTATTAATATCACAACATATATTTAAATTTTCTCAGTTATCAAAATACCTACTGTATAACTGAATATGTTTCATTTCCAACTGATCATATATTGTTTCCTCATAATGGATCAATTCTCTTTTTTCTTTCTTCACACATCTTGCTTCCAATAAACATATACCCCCCATTTAACTTCTTACAGCTTTTGATACCATAAGACCTTTGATTTAATTCATAATACTAACATTTATTTTTCTTCAGCTTACTTTTTCATCTGTTTGTTCTTTTCTCTCCTTTTTTAAAATCATTTTCTTCTCCCTCATCACATCACAGTGCTTATTATCTATTCTCTTCCTGATTTGTGTATTATTAACATCATTCATATAATTCGCCTCCCAATTAAATATATTTTCTTCTCCTATTGTCTCCCTATAATATTGGTAACTTCAGTGTCTTCAACATTATCATCAGATTGTCTTATTTCTGAATCCCTTTCTTCCTCATTTAAACTTTCTTCTTGTGACATAGGGCAATCAAACCAAAAATGTTTTGGATCATTACACGTCCTTCACTTAGGCTTGCAATTCCTAACTGACTTCTGCTTATTTTCTTCACAAACTTGTATGGCATCTGTCATCCCTAAAGAAAAAATAGGCTTTCAATTGACCCCAATATCTCACTTCCCCCTTTTTATTCACATTTAATACATTAGAAATATGTTGATTCTTCCCTTCGTTAACATCCATTGTTAGCCAAACCTCTCACCCTATCCAGAAATTTATTTTAGCATGTATTTCCTTAATTCCATTCACATTTTTGCAAACAGATAAAAAAGATTTAAGTTTTATTACATTAGTATTCCTGAATTGTACATCTATCTTCCTTTTTCATCTGCAGTCCAAGTTCTTCCAGAGAGCTATCCCTTATTTTTTTCACCTCATTCATATTAATTTTCTAATAAACTAAATGCCTCAAAATCACTTCACAGAAATTCTCTGTCTAAAAATAGATTAAATCTCTTGTATCTTTTATATTAAATCCAAATGGCAAAATTGCATAATCCATTATTTCATATCTGTTTAAAATGAAATTGCATTTAGTTTTGTTACACTTGGCTACTTATTTACAGACTGGTGACTTTCTGTCTCTGTCTTCTTCCTTCTGCCATTTCAGTACTTATATTTCCCATTTTTGCTGCATCCACACAGGGCATTTTGTTTCTGTTTCTTTTCTCACTACCCTGTTGTCATTCATCACCCTTAAATCTAGTCAATCCACTAATAAAGTATACAACAGCTTTTCCTTCTTCCATGCCAATCAAACATGCCTCCTTCGCTGTGCAATACACCATCTCATAATCTGACATTTCCTTGATCACCTGATCCACCATCTCACTCTAACTGGCCTCTTCACAAATTTCTGAATCATTATGATTAACCAAATCCATCAATTTATGAGTTGCTAAAACATCACCTTCCACTTCTGTCAGGATTATTTCTTCATTTACAATGTCACTAGAGATGACCCCTTTGCTTACCTCTGGGACACTCACAAATCCCTCTCTCTTTTTGCCCTCCATCTCAGTACATTCCTGACCACAGTAGCAGCCCTCTGACATCACCTAGTGGCTGAAAAAGACTAGCCTAAATTCTCAGGTGCGCTGGCCAAATTTCCTGTAGTCAGTATGAATACCACCTCAGGTCTCACCCCTGAAGAAGACAATGGCCTTGAAGCAATAACCCAATCAACAAAAGCATAAACATATTAATAACAGAATGAACTGGCACCTCACCTAAGTACCATGTTCAACCATAGCCTCACTTCAGGCTTTGTGCCTATGGAATGGCGCACAGCGACAGTTATCCCACTCCACAAAGGGGGTGCCATCCCTGATCCCAGGAACTACCACCCCATTAGCCTGACGAGCCTGGTCTGCAAGGCCATGGAATGCACCATCCTGAAGCTTATAAACAAAGACATAGGTAACCTCCAAACTCTGGACCCCACTCAGTTTGGGTTTCTAAAAGGTAGATTATGCCTCCTAAACCTGATTGACTTCTTTGAAGCAGTCACCAGAGCCATAGACGAGGGTAAGGTGGTGCACACAGCCTATCTTGACCTCACCAAGGCTTTCAACACTATCCCCCACTCTGGTATTATAGATAAACTCACTGGACTGGGCATAAATCCCTATGTCACAAGATGGGTGGCCAACTGGCTCACTGACAGAACCCACACAGTGAAAGTAGACAACTCCAAATCCAACTTCAGACCAGTGACAAACGGAGTACCACAGGGTTTGGTCCTGGGTCCTCTCCTGTTCAGTATCTACTTCTCAGAGGTCCAGGCTAATACAGCTGGTCTCTGGCTAATGAAGCTCACAGACGACTGCAAACTAGGAGCAATAATAGATTCACCTAAAGATGTGGACATTCTACAAAGAGGCCTCACTGAGACTGATGATTGGTGTCAAAGTCATGACCTAAAGCTCAATGCCAAGAAGTGTACTGTCATCCCTTTTGGAAAAAACACTGTACCCATGAACTACCACATAGGCGGTAGCCTACTAAACACCAAAAGTGTGATAAGAGACCTTGGGACAGAGGTGGACAGTAGTCTTTCCTTTGATAATCATGTCGCCACAGTACTCAGGAAATCCTTCTATGTGGCACACCTCATCAAAAAGGGGTTCTCCTCCAGAAAAAGAGACGTCATCATTCTTCTCTACTCATCCCTCATCAGACCCATTATAGAGTACAACACCCTGTTTGGCAGGTACCTCGCAACACATCTACAATTAGAAATGCCACAGAAATACCTCAGTAAGAGGATTATTGGCCTCAAGCAGATGCCATAAGCAGACCATCTCAAAAAACTCTAGCTCTACTCCATCGCATATCTCCTACTCAGAGGCAACCTCTGCCTAACATACAAAGCCATGTCTAACCCAGATCTGATGGACATGCTACATTTAAAGAAATCTCAATCTCTCCACGCCACATGCTCTAGGGACCTAAACCTTATCACCACAATAAACAGAATATGTGGGGGTGGGGGTGGGGGGGATAAATTCCTGTTCCAGAGACTTCCCATGCTCTGGAATAGACTACTCATTCATGTCAAGCAAAGCTCCTAATTAGCCCTCTTTAAGAGAAATTTTGGCAATTTGATGGGAAACAGGAAATTCACCCCAGGGATCACTTCTGTGGCTCTGCTTGCCAGGGGCACAGGAAAATAATTTTCTTGGGTGGAGAAAGCCAGGGAACTGCTTTTGGCTAGGCCTGTATAGGCCCTCGGGCCAATAGCCTAGTACTTACCTATGAACTTATAAACAAAGTATACACTGAAATCAAGTAATCCTAAAACATCTTGTTCTATGAGGGGAAACAACTTATATCATGTAATTCTTGCTTTCTTCCCCTCCCACATAAAATTATGTTCGACAACTTCTCCAGTTGATAAAAATATACCCGACCTGTATATACAACCAGACTAAAAACCTTTTCACTGTTTGTATCTTACTATCCATAACCATAGTCAAGAGCCTCCAACTTCTCAATCTTTGTATTATCTTTTTAGTCTCTTCCCACATATCATTAACTGTCATAATGGAGTCCTTTTTAATCAATATACCTAAATACTTCATCACATGTCCCCATGGATAAAGGTATACATAGTTTACCAGTATAGACTATGTTTTTTCTTCATTGATTGTATATCCTAGAAAGACTTAAAACTGTCTTAGAACATTTCACAAGACTAAAATGTCCTTTTCTGGATTTACTGAGTACAAAATAATATCATCTGCACATACTGTTAACTTTCTTGATTAACACACCAGTTATACCCTTGAATATGTGACTCCATTACCTTCTTAGCCCATGGTGCAAAGTCCAAAGCAAATAACAATGGAAACAGATGACTTCCCTGCCTGGTTCCTCTGTCAAGTGTCTTTTCTACATCAAGACTCACCAATAATAGTAGAGTTTTATTTTTTTACACTCAGATTACCTCTGGCTCACCATTGCTCTATTAATGTTGTCAAATATTTACCTTCCCTCCCCAAAACCACAATGATCTATATCTATCAATTTTGGCAACACCTTTGCCACTCACTTAGCATAGACAAACACTTCATAATCATGGCCGAAGTTTGATTTGATCTACATAAGCTAGGTCTGAAGGGTCTTTACCCTGTTTGGGTAATACTTTATTTTATTTATTATTTATTTTTATTTTACATTTGTTGACCGGGATAGTCCGACTGGATATATGTCCATTTTCAGCGGAGGCCCGGGGAGAAAAGCTCCACAGAGAAGACAATACAAGTAAGTTACAATACACACAGAGGAAAAGGAGAGACATACAGGTTTACATATTATTATGCATTACTTAATTAGATACATTTGGCAACTATAACATTAAACAAAGCTCAGGAGACAATGATGTTTCAATTTTCAGTACAGTGACTGGTTCTTAATAGAACTCAGAAGGACCATGAAGAAACTGTCTATTGTGAAACCAACAAAAATAGGATAGTGGTCAGCATAATATAGAATTTGGTTAAATCAAACAACCCTAGATTTCCAGGTAGGATATTGTTATCTATCTAAGGCAACTAATCTGGATTTTCACATGGGCATAGCCATTGTATGTTAAAATAGTGTTTAAGATTATTTTTGAATAGACCAAGGGAAGTAATAAGTCTTAGGTTATTAGGGAGGGAATTCCAAAGCTTTCCTATTTAATTGGCGAAGAGAGCCTCACCTCCCAAATTGTTAGATTTGGTGGTATGGACCAGAAGTCTGTTTGAGGAGCGTAGACAGCTAAGATTGGAGTAAGGGATCAGTAGTTTATTAAGTGATGGGGTTTTGTCAGGTTGTTTAATGATTTTAAATGCTTCAGTGAGTTGGTTCATTTTGAGAAGATTAGGTAGTTCTAACCAGTCAAGTTTCCTTAAGTTAAGGCAGTGATGTGTTCTATAGGGTGCTCCTGTTACAAATCTGGCAATGTGATTATAAGAAACAGATAGTTTGTTAATATCACATTTATTGAGGTGGGAAAGTACAGGAGAGGCATATAATAGGGTGGAGAGGAGGTGCGTGCGAGCAATTGCTAGTTTGGCAGAGGGGATTAGAAAGTTCTTTATTCTATACAAGGATCCAAGTTTCTTGTTTACAGTCTTTATGGTTTGACTGATATGCAAATCAAATTTAAGTTTGTTGTCAATTATAATGCCTAATAGTTTTGTATTGGTATCAGGCACAATGATGGTACCATTATTGGATTGAATGGTGAAGGTACTATTATTCGATTGTAAAGTGAGATGCATGGTAGGAGGGGCTGAGGTAGGAAAAAATAGTAGTAACTTAGTTTTTTGGGGGGTTTACGATGAGTTTCCACTCCGAGAGCCATTTTTCTACTATAGTAAAGCAAAGTTGGGTGGCTATTTGTAAATCGGGGAGAGAGACATCTGAGCAAATAAGGGTGGAGTCATCTGCGTATTGGATGCAGGTGGCTTTGGGGATAACTGAGTGAAGTTCATTTATGAATACTGAAAAAAGAAGGGGACCAAGTATAGAGCCTTGGGGAACTCCTATAGTATTTGGCAGCAGTTGAGAGAGCTTATTTTGCCATTGGACTGCTTGTTGCCTTCCAGAGAGATAAGCGTGGAACCAGCTAAGGGCTGGATTATTGAGGTGTAAGGTTTTCAGAGTGTGGAGAAGTAACTGGTGATTGACCATATCAAAGGCTTTTGACAAGTCCAGGAAGAGAGCAGAAGATATTTTTTTGTTGTTACGGTTTTGATTAACTGTGTCAGTAAAGGAAAGAGCAGAAGATAACTGGTGATTGACCATATCAAAGGCTTTTTCCTAAGATGCTGGTACTGTCCTTTCTTTTAAATTATTTTATTTATTTATTTCATTTGTTAACTGGGTAGTGTCCAGCTGGGCCAGAAGCCCGATTTCAGTGGAGACCCGGGTAGAAAAGCTCCAAAGTTGGATTACAATAGTATTTACATATGACATATACAAGATACAATTAATTGTAGGACATACACAGGAATACAAATTACAAGTTACTACAGTAGTGTTAGAAAAAAGAAATCAGGAAGTAACAAAGCTGGACATATTAAAAATATTGAGCAATTATAAGCAATTATCAAAGTATATCAAGCATTGTCCATTCTCCATACTTCAAACTATTCTTCCGGAATTCTGTTAAACAACCCCCCCCCCCCCATATTTTTATTACTTCCCTCTATTCTAATGTACAAACTTCCACATGATAAACACTGTTCCTGAAGACTTCCCTGACTGATTACACATCACTCATTGACATCTCGACCCTTCCTGTCTTAGTTATCAATTCTTCAGCCTCTTCTTCCTCTAGCATTTGGCATAGTTATGTCTTCCTCAAATATTTCCATTTGTGTCTTTTCTTGGTTTTCCCCGTCCCTCTACTTTATACACTTTTTCATAGAATTTCTGACATAATACTTCTCTAGGGACCTCTGGTTAGATTCCTTGTTATATGCGCTGTCAGAAAACAACCCTTTCTACTTTCTGTTGCCTAAGTTGTGCTAAGGGTTTTTGTGTTTTGGGGTTATCAAAAAGTACTTGCTTAACAGCAACAATTCTAACATGTGCATATCATCCAAATACTCCCTTATGTTTCCTTTAGCACTCAGCAATTGCTCCTCTTCTCGTGCTGTGAAATTCCATTTCTTCTACTCTTAATACTTTGACTTTTGATAATTAAATCATTGCTATTATTTTTTTTCCATATCTCTTTGTCCTTGTCTCTACCATACTTTAAATTCCATTTTAATTTTATCCCTGTCTCTAGCTAACCCTTCTGAAGAAATGTCTATCTTCCATAATAACTCTCAAATAATTTCCACTATCCACTCCTTAAATTCCCATGTCTCTCTCTTTTTCTGTCTCTCTAACATATGTTTGAAAGTGCCAGTGTCTCATTTTTACATCATTGCAATGCATCTTTATTTTAGTTTTTATCGGTGCATGATCTGCAAGAGTTATTGGATGTACCCAAAAGATTTCTAGTAAATACCTGTGCTCCTGTGAAATGTAATTTTTTAACCCATCTAGCCCAGGTGTTGTACCTTGGAAAATAATATGTAAATTCTGTCTGAGCTACTGCTCATAATTCACATATTTCTTTCCAAATGTTTCCATACGTTTCTTCAGAAATCTACCCTCTTTTGTTATATTTTTCCTTCTGTGTCCCCAATAGATCCCCACTATTGCAAATCAGGTTCCAGTCCCTACCCATAAATAATATTCCCTGCAGAAAGCAAATTTCTCCCAACATTTTCTGAAGGTCCACAGCAGTACACTTAGGTGGAATATAAATTTATGCCAATGTAATCCTTCTTTCCTGCTAAAAATCCCTTATCACATATCTACCATTACTGTATTTATTTTTTCTTTTCCATTATTATTGGAGAGCCTCTCACAATCAGAATTATTACCCCCTCCCTTCTTATCCTTGATAAAATGAAAATAAAATAAGGCTTTCTCATAACCTTCCATGAACTGAAAAATATTTGTTTCCCAATAGGCCATAAGTCAGTTCGCATAGTTGGTGACCATATGTGGTCCCCATGGCCACGCCTTTTTTCTGATGCTATTTGGCTTTGAACGTGAAAAAAGAAGCTATGCACTCACCATAATGTTCCATTTGTTTTGTCGATCTTCTTTCATTCTTGACAGTTGGGACACAGTTCCAGTCCTCGGAAATGGCTTGGCCGACAGTTTGCACCAGCCAAAAAACTCTTGAGCTAAGTCTCTACCCACAATCACCCTCTCTCTATTACCTCAGATTGCGTTTGCAGTTTATAGCAAGAAGCAGACAGAAATTATGAGAAGAAGCAATGTCCAAGGTAATATCCCTAATGAAAACCCAGGACAAAGGTTCGAACCTCCAGGAAATCTAATGGAGGGGGAAGGTGGGTGGGATGCCAAGAACGAATGAAGATCGACAACACACATGGAACGTTATGGTGAGTACATAACTTCTTTATCTGACGTTGTCGATCTTTGTTAATTTTTGACAGTTGGGACAGAGTCCCCAGCTACTTTATTCCCTGGGTGGCCTTATGGAAGGATATTCCAGAGAACCATAGAGCCAAAGGATGCTCTTCCCCTGGAATCCATATCTAATTTGTAATGAGTAGTAAAGGTATGAGGAGTAGCCCAAGTTGCAGCTGCACATATTTTATCTAGAGAAGCTTGGGAATGAAAAATAGCTGAAGTGGCAATGGATCTGGTTGAATGTGTTCTTACAGATGCAGATAATTTTTGATTATTATGATCACAAATGAAGGTAACACAATCTCTCAACCATCTAGATAGGGTCACTTTTGATATGAGTTTTCGTAGTTTTGGTCCTGAAAAAGAAATAAACAATTGGTTTGAAGCTCTGCAGTCTTTAGTCCTGTCAAGGTAAAACCTTAGCTGTCTATGAACATCTAATAAGTGCAAACAATATTCACCCTTGTTTGAGAAATTGGGAAAGAAATCTGATAATTCAATGGATTGATTAATGTTTGACTCAGAGACTACCTTAGGAAGAAAGGAAGGGTTAGTTCTCAATGATACCCTGTCTTTATTAAAGATGATGTATGGTAGTATTGCACAAAGTGCCTGAATTTCAGAGACTCTTCTGATGGAAGGGATAGCCACTAGAAAAAGAGTTTTCCAGGAAAGGAATTTGAGATGACAAGTGGCTGCTGGTTCAAAGGGAGGTAGTATTAAGGCAAGATCCCACGGAGCTAACAGGTCCTTAAATGGAGGTTTTTATATGCAAAACTCCTTTGAGAAACATTTTGCATAGACAATGGGAAATTAAAGAATATCCAGTGTGAAAATTAGAAATGGCTGCTAAATGAACTCTAACTGTAGAGGCACAGCAGCTCCTTGGTCAAAAAGAGCATCTAAGAATTCCAAAACTTTCTCAACTGGATATGAGAAAGGGCCTAAATTGTTATTAGAGGCCCAAATAGAAAATCTTTTCCATTTACTGGAACGGAGTTTCTTGGTGGAAGGTCTATGGGAAGCCAGAAAATGTTTTCGGACAGGGGAAGTAATATTATTCAACTTGGTGGCTAACAGAACTGGAGGAACCCAGCTGTGAGTTTGAGGGAGTAAAGATCGTGATGCAGCAGCCCTTGCGAGTGAGACAGCAGGTCGGGAACTGGGTCAAGAATCCACAGTTGATGAACCAAGCAAGGCCATAGAAAGGGGAACCAAAGTTGCCTGGGCTAGAAGGGGGCAATGAGGTTCACTTTGGCTCGTAACCTTTGAGCTTTCTTCAGGAAGAGGGGTATGAGGAGAAAGGGGGAAAGGCATAAAAGGGACCTGAGGGCCAAGCGAGAAGGAGAGCATCTCTTTGGGACTCACCCTGTGGAGGGATTAGGGCAAAGTAATCACTGCACTTGCTGTTCACTGGAGAGGTAAAGAGGTCTTAACAAGACTGGCCCAAGCAGCGAAAGTTTTCTTTTGCCATCTTGGGATTGACAGACCACTCGTGAGGCAGTACAATGCATCTGCTCAACTTGTCCGCTATTACATTGGATCTCCCCGAGATATGCATTGCCACAAGAAAGCGGTTGGAGGATATAGCCCATTGCCAAACTTCCAGGCAGAGGGGGTAGGATTTGGTTCCCCCTTGTTTGTTGATATACCCAACTACTGACATGTTGTCTGACTGGATTGCAATTTCTTCCCACAGGAAGAGTAGCTTGAAAGTCTTGCAATGCTAGGAGGACTGCTTTCATTCCTAGGACATTCATGTGCAAATTGACCTCTTGAGGAGACCAAGTGCTTTGGACTGTCTTTCCCAGATAATGCCCCCCCCCCCACCACCACAATCACTCCTTCTTGCTGCTGTTACACTGTCTAGCCTCCATGTAGTGGCAGTCATGAAGAATTAGTCACACTCAACTACTCAGTCTTGTAAAATATGGCATTGTTTCTTTGGATAACTGGTGTCATAACAGCATTTAGGCTAACTTTATATAACTGATGCCTTTGTAGTATTCAGACTACTCGTGTACAAGTCATGGGATCAGGTTTTCCATGTAATTTTGCTCAATCTGAATGTTAAAGCTATAGACTGGGGCCTCGCATCATCCTGTCTCTGCCTCATTATTTCATACATTTTCAGAACCCAAAAGTCACATGATATCAGAACTGAGCATCTGTGGCTAGGTGTGAATCAGGTTGATTTGTTTGAGACATGGCATAGATAGAGAAAATCTCCCTGTCTATGGGAGAGTTCATCAGAAAATGGAAATTATGAATTCAGAAATTTGATTTCTTCCTGAATGCAACTAGAATGTCTGAAAAAGATTAAGAAAGCACAAAGTTTCTGTGGGCTGTAGGGGAAGTAGTGCTGTGACTGAATTCTGATTGAGAGAGACAGATAATATAGCAGTGATGAGACAGAATTTTCTGACATACTGTAAGCTCTGAAAAAATATGCCACATATTCAAACTTCCCATCAATGAGGGCATAAAGCAGCATCACAGGCACTGTTGCTTACCTTACTGAAGGACTGTGAGTTTGGTGAATTAGATGATTTATTGTTATTAAGTAGTACTCTAGATGATCAAACAATATGCAGTTTTACAAGAAGCAACTTTAATGCTGAGCAAAGCAACATGTATGTACAGAGTGAAATTACTTCTGCACAAGTAAGAGTCACCTAAAAATGAAATGAGTCATTAGAGCCAGAAGAAACATGAAATCATCTTTCTCATGAGATCTATATGAAGCATAGTTATGTGAAAGTTGAGGCAAAATAAATAATTTTGCTGAAGTATGTAACATTTGAAAATTGTTACACAACTGAAAATATAATGAGGTTGAACACAGTTATAAAAAATGTACTTATGTGTGCCACATTATCTATCAGAAACAGCACTCCATGAACTGCAGCTTAACTAGATGAGATCACACTCAACCACCTCTATGGAAGCACCAAAATCTAGAATGCAACATATTCAAGCAAGTTATTAGACAAAGTACCATCAAAGTTGCAAAGGATGCAGTAATTTCAGAAGAAATATGACTTGAGAGTGAGTTATAAGCCAGTAGCATATAGTAGATCTCCCGAGTCACCGAAGATAAGCTGAAAGTTAACTATTTCATGCAGCAATTACCTCAACAGAAAGACATTTACATCAGACAAACCAGGACTTAATCCAATCTGAAGGAAGAAGAGGAGAGAGACTTCAGTGGAGATGTCATGAGAAGAAACATGAAGCAGATGTTTTACGCAGACATAAGCAAGATCACATGTTGTGAAAACTTCAGATTACAAAACTATTGTGATCTAAGCAACCAGGGTTCAATTAGCAGGCCCAGCATTGGTGAAGCCAAGCAAGGAGGGAAAGGACTGAAATGGCTTGGCTCCCTCACCTCTCCTGAGGGGCAGAGAGGGTAGTACACAGATAAATGCAATTTTTTTTTTCTAGTGAAGACTACTAGGGAAACCACTTTCTGTGCCTGACAGGAGAGGGCTGAGCTGCTTGCTGGCAATGTCCATTCAGGAAGTGAGAGACAAACATTGAAGACAACCCATCGCACTCCCACTTACAGGTTCACAGACTAGACACCTGAAGCAACTTACGGAATGAAAGCAAAGAAAAAAAAATTAAATCATCCCTCATGTCTGTCTAAAAGACAGCCCCTCCTGGTCAACCCTCACAAAGGTGATGAGGAATGAATGGGCCAACAGTCAGCAAGGATAAACAGTGATAAAAACAAAAACAAAAAAATGCTGAGAAGAAATGATCAGCATTTTATGAGAAGTACAGTCTCAAAATGATCATGCTGGAAGAAGAGGTGTCAAAAGAAATGACCACAAAGATGTCCAAGGAAGACATGACAATATCCAAAACATCACAAGACAAGATATGAGGTACATTTTCAGCTCTAAATACCAAACATTTCTGTTCCCAACTTCAAGGTAATCAAGCTATGAAAAAAATATTAAGAAAGTTAGCTTGCTAAAGTAATAGTTCATGAACTGAAATACTCAGTATAGTGTGTAAGGCTGTTAAAATTCTATAATGTATGTTTCTTGCAGTTGTCAGTGCAAAATGAAAATTAAATCCTTCATATTCCCCGTATTATGTAAGCTGTTCATAGTGACTATGCAGTTAATTCTTTACTAGATAAGTTTAACTTTTACATAGGTCTTACTTTACTACAGATGTTTAACTTGTATATAGGTCTTACTGATGGATATTGTCCAATATTAGTAAATTCACTTGTGTTACTTATTCTGTGTTGTTGTTATGGCACTACTGCTCATGTGCGTTGTATACATTTCTTTTTGTTACAGAACTGTAGTGCCTGAAAACGATCATTGGATCAGTGCACTACCCGGGTTAACAAATGGAAAATAAAAAAAATACAATTTTCATATCAGCTCAAATGATATTAATGACAAATGATATTAATGACAAATAGTGAGGTAAAACAGTATAAATGTTTGACAATTTTAATCGTGTTATTCTGAAAAAATCTACCATACATATAATCACATCTGATAAATGAGAATGTCTGGGGATGGGAGTTCTACCTTTAAATAACTGACCCCTTTACAACATTCACATCATAATACTGCAGTCAAAAGACTAAAACTAAAGAGCTGACAGTCCTCTTCTTCATGCCTGTCTTTACTATTTCATATAGTTTAACAATCCAGATGTTAAAATTCCCAGCATACCTTCCCTTGGTTGTGTCATACAGCCAGTCTGTTGCTGTTAAACAGTTTATTACACTGGAAGTACGGAAACGCATATGAAATGTGCATTACAGCATTACAGTCTCATATTAATAATGACAGAATCAAATACTTACCATATACATAAGAAAGAATACTGATGTTTTTCCCTATAGATATTTTTAATAGTTTTCATATATTCTAATTACACAGTGTGTACATACAAATACAAAAAGAAGTTAATATTACCTGTAACCCTGTCAAAGGTTGTGTGGAAAAGTATGAAATAATATCATTACTTTGATAAAAATTAACAGTAAAGGAATGACTACCATTAAATAAAACAGCACATAAATGAAAATGATGTACTTACCAAAAGACTAGATCTGTGTTGTCTTCTTCAATCCATCTCAACCTATGGAACTTCGATTTCGGCCAGATTCTACTTGATCTTTACAGAGTCTTCAGTTCCAAAACTCCACCGCCACCCCCACAGTGCCCTACATGTTGGAATCTCCACAGATCGAGTTTGACCTATGAATCTAAACACCAATAAAAGAGATCCTTATAAAAATGAAATTAAAAGGACAGGTGGTCCCCATCAAGACATTGAGCTGGTCTACAAGATCCACCAGGAGCTACAACAATCAGGGCAACTTGGAAGAGGGAAGGTGGGAGAGATGGTTGAGATGAATGGAAAAGGATAACACAGACCTAGTATTACATTAAGTACATAACTTTCATATCCGATGCTGTCTTTTCTGTCTCAACCTGTGGGACAGGGTCCCCAGACAGACAAATGGGTGGTATTAGGAGACAGCTTTCTGCAACACAGTGGAGCCAAAGGAATATCTAGACCTTGACCGAACAGCTAGCATATAGTTGGAGACAAAAGTATGAGAACTAGACCACGTATCAGATGCACAAATCTCATTCAGAGATGCATGGTTGAAAAAGGATGTTGAAGTAGTCAACTGTCATAGCAGAGTGAGCCTTGGAGGGAAGAGGTAGACCTGTGGAGGCACAAAGGAAATATAGTCAGATGACCGTCTGGACAGGGTAACATTAGACACTAGTTTTCCAAGTGTAGCTTTAGAAAATAACAGTTGATCAGACTTCCAAAAGTGTTTAGTTCTAGCTAAATAAAATCTCAGCTGGGAATGAAGATTTATACAATAAAGTATGTACTTTCCTTTGTTACTAAAATTTGGAAAGAAAACTGGAAGTTGGACAGACTGATTCAAATTAGAGTCTGAGGCCAGTTTAGGAAAGGAGGAGGGATTAGGCTGCAATGATCTATATTTGTGGAACATCAGATAGGGAGGTGCACAGCATAAGGCTTGAATATTTGACACTCTCCTGGGTGAGGTTACTGCTAGCAAAAGGGGCATTTTCCAAGAGTGAAACTTCAAATTGGCAATGGCAGAGAATGCAAATGAAGTCATTTTTAAATCCTTCAGGCAAGATTCCAGGGGGGGACCAGGATCCCTTACTGGAGGTCTAGCCAAAAATTGCCTTTCCAAAAGGCTTTGCAAACTATTAAAGATGCCACAGAAAGTTGGCCCTGAGCAATACGGAAAAGTTAGATATGGCCACCAATTGAACTTTAATTGTACAGCTGCTCAATCTTGAATGAAAAAGTTCAGCTAAAAATTACAAAACAGCATCCAGTGGAACCAAAAAGGGATCAAGGCCTTCAAAAGCAGCTCAAAAAGAAAACCTCTTTCATTTGCTAATATATACCTTTCTGGTGGAGGGTTTCTGAGAAGAGGTAAGTTTATGCACTACTCCTTTGGAAAGCTTAGTATTTCTGGCCACCATAGGAATTAAAGGAATCAAGTGGTCAATCTGAGGGCCATCAGATTCAGGTGACGCTGACCTGACAGGTGGGAGATCAAATCTGGAAGTATATCAAGGATCCAGGGAGATTCTATCAGATACGACCAGAGGAAGGGGAACCTGGGCCAAAAGGGAGCAATAAGGTTCACTGTCACTCTGCAATGAGATATTTTCTGCAAACATTTGATAACTAATGGAGTTGGGGGATAAGTGTACAAGAGACTGGGGAGCCAAGCATGCAGAAGAGCACCCCATGGTGACTTTCCCTGTGGAAGGACCAGGGCAAAGAAGCTACTGAATTTGCTACTGAATGGGGTGAGGAAAAGGTCAGAGCAAGACTGTCCCCAAGCAGCTGAAAATCTGAGCCACCACTGAAGGAATGAGGGTCCCCTCATAAGGCATCAGGTCCTGCTGAGTGTGTCCACGAGGATGCCGGACTTCCCAGTGTATGTGTTACTGTCACAAAACATTGATAGGACATCACCGATGACCAAATCCTCATGGCCTTTTAACACAGGGTTAAGACTGAGTTCTCCCTTGTTGTTTATGTACCATACTACAGACATGTTGTCCATCTGTACAGCTATCTATCACATCATTGGGGATGTAATCCTGAAAGTTCTAAAATGTGAGAAGGACTGCACTCATCTCCAAAACACTGATGTGAAGGTGGGTTTCTGATGGGAACCAAGTACCTTGGGACATTTTTCCTTCATGTGCCCTCCACCCCCCACCCTAGTAGGGAAGCATCAGTGGTAGCCCTGGGCTGAGGAAGAACAAAAACTGGCAACCTAGGACAACGTGACTGGAAGTTAGCCAAAAGGAAATGTGGGGTCAATAAACATACAGGTAAGTGCATAGGAAGCATTTCCAAGAACCACTGAACCGATAACATCCACTGTCAAATCCTCATGAAGAATCTGGCCAAGAGAATCAGGGGAAATACATGCAGCCATAAGAACTAGTAATCTGCGTAGATATAAAGCTGGTGGCATTTGGACAGCTAGGACTGGACTGGCTTGAAGATGTACAGAATTCATTTGAAACACTGGTAGTGTGGCTATTTGATTGGAAGTGTCCTGATGGCATCCAATAAATTTCAGGGCTTGAACAATCTCCAGGCTGGATTTTTCAAAGTTGACTATGATGCCTAAGAATAGGCAAAGATAGAGCAAGAAATCCTTTGCTTGAATTAATGACTTCTTTGAGTTCGCAGTGAGAAGCAAGTCATTCAGGTATGGAAAAACCCAGATCCTGTGCAGCCTGAGACAAACTACTATCACTGTCATGTATTCGGTGAACATCCAGGGAGCTGCAGTGACACTAAAGGGCAGAGCTCGAAACTGATAATGACTGGCTCCCAACCTGAAACAGAGAAACCTTCTGGTGTGCCTTGCTGTCTTTACATTGTAGCAGGCATCCTTGAGATCCACCAAGCACATCCAATTGTCCTTCAGCAGAGGTAGAATGGACTGTACCATTACCATCTAGAACGTGGTCTGCTTTACATGAAGGTTCAGTTTCCTGAGGTCCAGAATGCACATGAGGTCCTTGTTTTTCTTTGGCACCAAAAAGAATCTTGAGAAGACCCCAGATCCTCAGTGGTCTGGTGGGACCTCTTGGATGACTCATTTCATAAGCAGCTTGTTGACCTTTTCTGCTGCCTCCCATCACTGATGGGGTGGAATGTCAGGAAGGGATTCTTGGCTCCTGTTTGAAGAACTTAGAATGAGAATGGAATAGCTTCTGGTAATGACTCTCTATACCCAAGTATCCAAACTGATGGCCTCCCATGCTTTCAGGTAGACAGCTAAGTGCCCCAAGACTGTCTCTAGAGTGCAGCAGTCAGGCAAACATTCAGTAACAACGGAGAGATTTGCTAGAGAAAGGATCTCTGAAGCCTTGTTTTTGCAGACCTCCCATGTCATGGTGAAAGCAACCATTGCAGCTCCTCCTCTGCCCCTGGGGAGGTCTCATCACTAGGAGTGATCTTAGAAAACTGTAGTGATGTTTAGAATAACATTTTCTCCCCCCCCTTTGGTTCCTGAAGAAGGTCCTTGGAGGGGGTAGAGAAAAAACCCCCCAGCAGATAAAGTCTTCCCATCTTGCTTACTCCTAGTTGGGGTTTACTTACACTTGGGTCCAAACAAGGTAGGCCCATGAAAAGGTGCATTAAGGAATGATGCCTTAAACCACAAAGTTACATAAAAGTATCCAGGCATGTTGACAAAGTACCACACTTGTGCTTGCTAATCTGCATTGGAAATCAGCCTCATAAATATGTTAGAAATATAAAGCATCATGGACAGCTGAGCCTGCACTGATTTATGGGCCTCCCATGGACTGTAAAGATACCAAAGACTTAGACACCTTCAAGACAAAATCATGTTGGAGTCCAGTCAAATGATGCATGTAATTCAGCACATGGACAAAAGTTGCCAAAGCATATGAGAACTTACCAAACCGGTTCAACATCTAAGATTCCCTATGGGGGCTTGATACATTCTACTCAGAGAAATCTTTTTTGGTGGTTGCAGTGACCACAATAGTGTCAACCACATGACCTAAAACCATTTTGGGTTTACGTGGGAAATGTTCCACTGCGTCAGATTCTCTTCAGGCCCTCTGGGACACAAGATCGATGAGGGCATCCAGAGGGGAATACCAACCACAAAATGGATAGCCCTAAACTGAAGGTCTCGAGAATGACCTAGTCCTCTGAGTAGGGTGCTTTGGTGTTCCATCACCCTCACTGTTGCATCAATTCAAAGAGGTCACCGAAGGAGGTGTTATCATGGGGGGGATTCTGGAGAACATTCTCCCCTCACTGAGGTCAGAATCCTCTGTAAGAGACTCCTTGTGAGAGTCTAAGTGCTTCCTCTTGCACTGGCTTTTATTGCATAGCTCCCATGGGGGAAGTCAGGGAAGACAAGGATACTGTGGGAGAGCCCCTAGTCAGGGGCTGGTCAAAGCCAGACAGGCACTGGGTGTCCCAAGGTTCGCTTGGGAAAATCAAAGCACCTGTCAGAAATGAGGACTAGGAGGGATCTGACACTGGTGCCAAAACATCTGTCTCAGAGTGAGACAGCAGTCTCTCTGCAAAGTTGAATGCCAATGCCAAGGCCAGATGGCTGGAGAGGGAACCCCTTTGATCCCTGGATCTAGGAGGTATCCCTACACCAATCACCAAATTGGTCAGATCCAAAAACAAGATCACATTCGAGCTGTCCAGAGCTAAAGCACCCAGGGAAAAGGATTGGTCAGATAATCTGAGTTGAAGCAAACTCCATATGCTTGGCTCTGATTTCTTAGCATTGGTACACTCCTGACTTCAACATCAGAGTTGATAACATCAAGTTATAAGTGGGTGCCAAAAACAGCCAAGTTTTCAGCATACCCATAGAAATAAGCCGGGGTTGCAGTGGTTCCAGTGGCATCAGATCAGAAAGGAGGCCTGAAGGAGAAACAGATGAAGTTGGAACCAATGAGGCAAACCTCCAACCCTCGGGGCCAAGGGAAAGGGAACAATCCCCAAATTCATTTGGGCCTTCAAAAAGGATTTCAACAGCAGGTCCAGCTCATACTCTCCAGTGCTCCTGGTAGACCTCACAGACCTTGCAGGAACAACAGAAAGTGGCTTCTCAGGTCTGGATAAAGGCAAGAACACTACTGAGGACTGAAATGGGAAGTCTCAGTCCCAAAGAGGAGAAGGCTCCATGGAAAATTCAGTGGCTGGAGTAATGGCAAGGAAGGGTGAATGAACTCTGCCTATAATGGGCTTAGAATGTCCTGATCCATGCAGAGGACAGATCTGAAGTCAAATACAAAGTTGGAGCCAAGGCTGGGGACAATCAGTGCAGGGAAGTAGCTGACTCTGTAAACAATATAGTATCTGGTGTAGCCAAAGGAGTTGGGGACTTTGGGTCCAGAAAAGGCTCAAGAGGGTAATCTGAGGAAGCTTACAGGATTCTCTCTCCCCCAAAATTTCTGCCTCTCTTTCTCTCTCTCCCCTTTGTGCTTCTCTTCAACTTACTCTCTCGCTTTTCTCTCAGTATCAGAATCTCTATCCTTTTCCTAAAAGAGTTTCTTAGCAGGAGAAGGGGATGAAGTAGGTAGAGAAGCAAGACAGGCAGGCGACTTTCTACTTAATATTAGCTTAGCACTCCTATCCATGACGGTCCTGGCTCAAAAGGCTGAACACAGCGTCAAGATGGGCAATGCCCAAACAATATATACACTGAACATGTATATCCGGGGGGAGAGGGAACTTGTGTCCACACCTCAAACCCTTTTAAAATCCCAAGGACTTGACCATATTCAAGCTGAAGGGTTACACAAAGAACCTGCACAACTTTGAAAATGACTAACCACTAGAGATGCTATAACAAAATACATTGTTGTATGTATAGCAGTAAAAACAAATATAAACAAGATCATCTTTTTTGCAAATATTTCAACAGGTGAAAGAAGGAACATGGCAGACTAAAGGCATGCACACCCTCACACACAAACAAGATGAAAATAAAAGCTTTAATGAGCCAACCAACACTAATAACCTACAAAATAAGAAGATTCCAAGGTAGAACCCACAATACTGCAAGAGGAGGAGGAAGGCAAGAGCTATTACAGAAAATTTTTACTTAGCTGTAGGAGCTTCAGAGGATGCATCTGACACTTGGCAATAGCAAATGAGATCTGAGGAGAAGCAATTATGCAGGGCTTTGTGGGACAGGAGGTGGAGCTTTTGAGCTGAAGACTTTGTGAGCCCGGAGTCAGATCTGAAGTCCCTCGTATTGAGACAGGCAGAAAGGACAGCACTGGATATGCAGTTTTTGTACCATTTTATACTTTAGGTACAATTACAAGTAACAAAGACTTAAGGATATCATTTCCGAAAATGGAAGTAAGGCAACTGCTACAGTAGTAAATTTCAGGTCATATTAAAAACGGCTATTACTGACAACACTATTGTTCAGTGTCAGTTAACATCATACATGTCAGAAGGAAAATGAAAAAATACTAAACAGCTTTTTCTGAAGTGGTAATCCAGCTTTTAATGATATGATAAATAAATCACCTTGCAAACAAATTACACTCACTGAAATGTATCCATTTATACTGCACTGTATTTGGCAAATCTGGAATGAAGGAAAAGAAATAGAAAACATAATGAATAAAATAGATAAAGGTCCATGTTTCGAATGTTAACGCACCAATCTGCAGTCAATAAGAATAATCCACAATTACAGCAGATCTGTCTTCTTATCCTTAGTGCAAAAGACTGCATTATGCACAAAAATGTTCTTGAATTTATACTAAAGAAAGATCTTGGAAAAAATCTCTATACCGAGGTAGAGTCTAATGCACAAGGCTAAAACAATAATTGCCAGTCTTAACCTGACTATGCCAGGTTTTACAGAATCTTCTTTAGATTTTAAACAGACTGTATGTACATACATACAATAAATAGAATATACAACTTTAACATATTCATGAACTTCACTAAAAAAATTAGAAGATGCAGAATATTACAAGGGTGCTTCATAATGTCACCCCTCAAAATATCAGTCACTACTTACACTTTTCATACAGCAAAATGTTTTGGAATGTTCAGCTAATCCAGCTTTACAGGAACACTGCGATGAAAAATTAAGCCACAGTTTGAGAGTTCTGTATGAGCATGTTGGGGAAGTCTATACTCAACACACTGGTTATATGCTTTTCTTTCCCACACTTTAGTACTGAAGGTAAACTTTACTGCTGAAGTACGACTTTCTAAGGATTTCTGTTTCCATCAGCCACTTCTGAAAGGATACAGACATACACATGTTATGGCACCACATATCATATGCAAATCTCCAGTGAGGGCATTAGGAGTATGTTCAACTTCTCAGGCATATACTAAGCATTGGGTGAAGTTAATTAAATTGGCTATCAAATAGCCATGTCATCACAACTGTGTAGACATGTACAGGGGAAATCAGTGTTAATACACTGCACAAAAAATGCTGTGTGTAAAAACTGCAAACACTCTAGAGGTTGAATGTTAGACTGCACTGGCAAGCTGTTACAGAAGATCCTTAGCTCACTGGCTATCCTTTCTACACACCATTTAGACAATACTATGTGCTATTTCTACATGCTTCTAGTATGGACACTCTTCACACTGCTGTACTTGTTACATACCTACATATATGCGACAGTCCGATTCACAAATGCATACATCTCTGGTCGGTGCTGATTATCAGCTGTCACATGACTGTGGACAGTACAGGTTGCAACTGGCAGAAATCCAAGGCTACATAGATTACCTGCTGGCTAATTCACAGGCTCTTTACTGCAAAACTTTAAAGAATATTATGATTTTACCCAACCAGAATGTTAGCAAGCTAGTAAGTTGCTTGTTGCCCCATGAGTATGCAGGACAGCTATTTTCAGAGAAAACACTCTGTAGCTTCAAAATATTCAGCAGAATTCCATAACAGATATCATAAATGTAAAAAATACAAAAAGAGTTCCATACCAGCTACAAATTTCTCAGTACATTCAAAAGAAAATAGGTAGTACTGTGTGCAATGGCCATTACTGACATAAAAAAAAAACACAGCAGCAAATAAAACAAGTTCAGAGTCGACAGAAAATCATTAGGACTTAAAATAGACTATAATTTATAGCTGGTGATATTCCTTCATGTCTAAAAACAGTGAAGTAAACCACATCCTTTATCAAAGTGTTCAAAATCAAAAGACAGTGACATGCATGAGTTTTGAACAATAAATACACGACATTCACATTTTTACACTAGTTTAAGCTTTTCAGAATGGTGTTTGGGAAAATCGGTCATTTCAGCATCATCTGCAGATGAGACCACAATCTACAATTCCAGTAAGCTTCAGCATCTGGAATTTTGCCATTTCTATACACCTTTAAGCTATGAGATACAACTTACAAGCGCTATGAATTTCAATATTATAAAAATGGCTGTGATATTCAATATGCTTATAAATGGAATTATCTGATTTTAATTGCTAATATTCCCGAAAATTCGAACATTCTTGCTGGCCAATCCAACACCAGAACAATGGTACTCAAAAATACAGTATGTTGGTTTATTAAAGTTATATTCCTTAAGTCTTGTTTTGATGAAGTGAATGAGCTAACAACTGATTAAAGGATGGAATTTTAAGTTAATACCATTTGATTATTTTTACATATTAAGTGCACATGTGATAGGCCGTGGTGGTGCAGCGGTTAGCATTGTCGCCTCACAGCAAGAGGTCCTCCCATTCGATTCTCGGCTGGAGCGCCTTCTGTGTGGTGTCTGCATGTCCTCCCCGTGGTCGAGTGACGTTAAGGACATGCAGGCAGGTGCGTGCGTGAATGGGTGGAACTTCTTTGAAGACTGGGCATCTGGTTGGCAACTCGGCACCGTAAAAATCCACTGCCAATCATTAGTGGACAGGAGTTCCGCTGTGGCGACCCCTAACTGGGAAAAGCCGAAAGACAAGAAGAAGATTGAGTGCACATGTGATATAAAGCATGTTTATTCAGTTACTAGTAGTTAGCAGTTGCAGCACACAATATACCATAGGGCTGAGACAGTCACGTGATCAGACAATAACTGTACTGCTAAATTTGCTGAAGAGGAGAAGCTGACTACATCAAGCAGTACCAAGTGTGAGAATAATCCAGATGATAATGTAAAAGTATTAATATTTTTGGCATCTTTGTATTCTTAGTGCCTGCCAACCACCAGTCCTCCTGCAATGAAATGGAGCTATCTTCTTTCCCTGGTGAGGTAATCATATGTTGCAGGAGACTGCCAACCAAAAAAGCCATTATGTTTTCTGGTGTACAGAGTCTTAAGGAATCCTGACCCCTACACAACTATGCACATGGTCACAGAAGCAAGGGTATGCAATGCCTTTCCCCTAAGAGGGGGAACACATATACACAAAGGAGACCACCATGTACATGTCTTGACTACCACTGATGCTGCATGCAAGCAAAAAGGCTTTTCCCCAATAGGTTTCCACATTGCAGCAAGCCAAGCCTCCTCTTTCCTCCACTAGGAAGGACAAGCTAGCATAAGCTACTTATTCCTGTCCTCGGCATTGCTCTTCCAGTTCCAGCTAAAGGAACTCGGGTTACATGGGTATAGCTAGAGCTTTATCTCTCTATGTCACAGAATCAGACATCTTAACATGCTATTTAACCAGATATAAGGAGTGGAGAGCAAGTGCGGTCAATTCATTACAAGTGGCATCTGTGGCCAAGGATGTCCCTGTCAGAAGAAAAGGAAAGGTACCAAGGAAAGGCAAATACTGCTACCTGAGGGAAATACAATAAAATATTAGGCAATGAACAGTGTGATACATGTACTTCTCAAAACACTTATCAAGCCACACTTTAACTTCATCTGACCTAGCATTTTTGTCTAAAAGCCTTGCAGTAAACAGATGATCATGGCTATAAGCAGATGAGCTGCCTACTGTAGTCCTGGGTTTGATTCCACTGGCCCCATATTTGTGTGTTGCGTGACTTTGAGCAAATCTCTTAACTAGACTGAAAAATTGGGATAGGTTCATCAGTCTCCTGGATCACATGCCTAGTAACTACCTGGGAACTTGTGAATGCATGAAAAGTCTTACGTTCATACCAAGGAATACAGCTTTTGTGTAGGACACCTTTGAATTACCTGCCTTCCCCTGCAAATTTAATCTTCACTTGTTGTTTGGAACTAACAGCATACTTAATGGAAGTTTCTAAAGTAAATCTCTCAACTTCTTAGCACAAGAAATCTAGACACAACCCAAAATAGGGACACATTTTAAATATTGCTCTTATAAATTTACTAAGTTATGAGAATAACAGGATTTGTGTTAGCTTGTATTTTCTGAAAGATATGAAGTCGGAAACTCCAGTGTATGTTATTTACTGACTTCAATCCTCAGTGATTTGACAAAAAACACACAAATTTTATACTGACTTTCTGTTCAATTTCATGTTTTCTGCTCATGTGTGGATGTCCATGGAGATCTGAAACAAACAAAAACCCTTGATGGTATTAGGCTTCCTGACCATATTTGAGTTTGTTCCGTACCAACCCATTCTAAAGACTTGAACCTTGCCTGTGATATAAACATGACATGCTAGAGAGAGAGGTATGTATCTCAAAGACTACCTCATCTATGGAAGCAGCTCCCCATCCATGTGAAGCAGAGTTCCTCCTTAACCCATTTCAAGTGTAACTTGAACAACCGGATGGGGAATAGAAAATTTGCATTAAACGTATATATATATATATATATATATATATATATATACACACACACACACACACATATATATATATATATATATATATATATATATATACACACACATATATAGATATACATATGTATATATATATATATGTGTGTGTGTGTGTGTGTGTGTGTGTATATATATATATATATATATATATGTGTGTGTGTGTGTATATACACATATATATATATATATATATATATATATATATATATATATATGTGTGTGTGTGTGTGTGTGTGTGTATATATATATATATATATATATATATATGTGTGTGTGTGTGTGTGTGTATATATATATATATATATATATATATATATATATATATATATATATATATATATACACACACACACATATATCTACATACATACTTTTTTTTTTGGGGGGGGGCATTTGCCAGCATATATGAAGAAGGTTAAGTAGTTTGTGTATATGTGTGTGTGTGTGTGTATCAATGTATGCATGGGGGATGTATAAGCTGTCAACTGTTCCCATATGCAAATATTTTTTATTTTTTATTTTATGTATGCATGATGGTATACGAGTTTTCAGCTCTCCCTAATTCTACATCATAGTTTCGCCTATTTTTTTTTTCTTGTGTGTCAGATATGTGGCTTGGCAAATCAGTGGGGATTGCAGCAGGCTCTTTTTTTCTCACATTTTTAGTCTGATCCTCATAAAACCTGTGGTTTTCTGGAAATCATTGTGGACTGAAATCATTAAATAATGACAGACATTTGAGTATCACACGTCATGTCCTTTAGAAAATATATACTAATGCTCAAACTGCTATTATTGCAACTTAGGCATACACTATCCATAATTTGGCATCACATCTTTTGGTTGCAAAGTTTGTTTTTCCTTGCAAATCACTGAGGACTGTAGACTTGAGACTTCAAAAAATAAACAAATGCTGATGCAAAGCATGCTATTCTATCAAATGTCTAAGCATATAAAGAAAACAGCTACCCCTGATTTTGGTCCTTTATCCACAATTATTTTTAGCTTTCTCCTTGATTCTTGAGATAAACAGTTGAAACATATGAGGTGGTTGCACACTATTCTAACAGTAGTGAGCTAAGAAAATAAATTCTTGTGTGTCAGTTTTAATGAATTTATTCATTCATTTGATGCAGACCGTACCGGAAGTATACAGTCACACTCCTACAAGTTGCTGTAATCGATAGGTCACATTTGCGTGTGTGTATACAGAGTTAAAATAAATTATTGTTGCCAGTAGTTATGATTTTTGTTTTATCATATTTTGGTATCTGAGGTATACGCAGTTAATAAAGTTGGCTTTAATTGCTGGGTACAGGGGTTGTTTGCAGATGAAAGTGAATGGCACTTATTTGTTCAAATTAAGCAGTCATTTTTTTTTTTTTAGATTTGCAGAGGTAGTGTGCATTTTTGTGAAGCCAGCTAGTAGTTATTTTAAGACAACCAGAAATCTGAAATGTGCATGTTCAAAAAGTGGTTGTAATTAATTATTATTCCTTCTACGTGGAGTGTGAATGTACACCCTTGTCCCTGTGTAGAGTATGAAAGTACTCCCTGTCCCTGTGTGGAGTGTGAATGTACTCCCTTATCTCTGTGTGGTGTGTGAATGTACTCCCTTATCTCTGTGTGGAGTATGAATGTACTCCTTGTCTCTGGCTGGAGTGTGAATGTAACCCCCTAGTTCTGTGTGGAGAGTGAATGTGCTCCTTGTCCCTGTGTGGTGTATGAATGTACTCCATTATCTCTCTGTGGAGTATGAATGAACTCCCTTATCTCTGTGTGGAATAACAATGCACTCCCTGATATCTGGCTGGAGTGTGAATGTACCCCCTGTCCCTGTTCGGAGCATGAATGTACTCCATGTCTCTGGCTAGAGTGTGAATGTACCCCTGTCCCTGTGTGGATTGTGAATGTACTTCCTGTCCTGTGTGGTGTATGAATGTTATTCCCTTATCTCTGTGTGGAGTATGAATGTACTCCCTGTCCCTGGGTGAAGTGTGAATGTACCCCCTGCCACTGTGTGGAGTGTGAATGTACCCCCTGTCACTGTGTGGAGTGTGAATGTACCCCCTGTCACTGTGTGGAGTGCGAAAGTACTCCCTGTCCCTGTGTGGTGTATGAATGTACTCCCTTATTCTCTCTGTGGAGTATGAATGAAATCCCTTATCTCTGTGTGGAATAAGAATGCACTCCCTGATCTCTGGCTGGAGTGTGAATGTACCCCCTCTGTCCCTGTTCGGAGCATGAATGCACACCACGTCTCTGGCTAGAGTGTGAATGTATCCTCTATCCTTGTGTGGAGTGTGAATGCACTCTGTCTGTGTGTGGAGTACGAATGTAGCTCCTTATCTCTGTGTGGAGTAAGAGTGTACTCCCTGTCTCTGGCTGGAGTGTGAATGTACCCTCATCCCTGTGTGGAATGTGAATGTACTCCCTGTCCCTGTGCGGAATGTGAAAGAACTCCCTACCTCTGTGTGGTGCATGTTGCTGGCTGGAGTGTGAATGTACCCCCTTGTCCCTGTGTGGAGTATGAATGTAGCCTCTTACCTCTGTGTCAAGTATGAATGTAGTCCCTTATCTCTGTGCGGCGTATGAATGTACTCCCTGTCTCTGGCTGGATGGAGTGTGAATGCACTCCCTGAACCTGTGTGGAGCGTGAATGTACTCCCTATCCCTGTGTGAAGTATGAATGTACTCCCTATCTCTTGCTGGAGTATGAATGTACCCTCTCTGTCTCTGTGTGGAGAATGAATTTATTCCCCTGCCCCTGTATGGAGTGTAAATGTACTCTCTGTCTGGAGTATGAATGTACTCCCTTATCTCTGTGTGGAGTATGAATGCACTCCCTGTCCCTGTGTGGAGTGCAAATGTACTTCCTGTCTTTGTACAGTGAGAGACATCTCCTCTCTGGGCCAGCAATACAGAAGCCTGAATCCTCTAGCACTTGAGAGGGACGTTCACATGGAACAAAAATGAATACACTCAGTATTTCCAGATGCAGCTCTCTGCAACAAGCACTATTTCCCTTAAGAGCACACAGGGAACACACTCAGTCTGGGGGCTGGTTTCTCTCTCTCTCTCTCTCCAGATCCCCAATAAGACTCCCTACTGGCACAGCTGTAAGGTTGAGTTATCAGCCGAGTGTCTAAGCCAAGTCCTCCAGCACCCTCTCTGTGAAACTAGTGCTTCATGTCCCTGCTCCAAGCAGCTGACACACACACACGCACACACACACTCTTGAGATTTGATTTTCACAGGGGAAAGGCTGCCACAGATTTACTACCTTTGCCCCCTTCTACCCAGACTATAAGGTAGTTACACTGCCACCAGACACTCCAAAGCCAGCTACTCTGAGACTCTTACAAGAATACCCAATTATACTGAGTGAAATTAATATTAAAACAAATGATAGTGTTTGGCCAATGTGGTAAGGCTTTCAGGAATGGTCACAGTGTCACAAATACATACAAGTCCTAGCAAATAAAAATGACACAACAGCCACAAGGCTAATAAACTAAGAAAAAACACTGAAAAAAAAAATCAAGCCACCATAAAGTTGTAGCAAACAGTTTAATACAGCACCAACAGACTGAGTGCTTTCACCATAAAATTCAAATGGCTTCTTCACAGTCAAACCAATTAAGCTAAATTGTAGTGGTCTCCTACCCATGAAAATGGTCAAAATGTTCATAATAATAATGTTATAGGAGATGGTATGAGAAATGACAATGTTACAAGTGATGGCTATTCTTTTCATGAGGGATGACAGTTGAGGAGGTCTGAGAGACTCAAAAATCAGGGGAGGGGGACTTCCTGGGGTTGGCAAGGTTACAACTCCCATGTGAACAGGAACAAGAAATATTTCAACAAGGGGCAACATTAGCCTTTGAGGAGAGACCAATACTTACTGAAATAAAAGAGGATGAAACATTGTTTGTTTTTGGAAACCCTTCCCAAGACCTTATTAATTCAGCTTTTGATGTACCAATGAAATGTAAAATTTTAGAAAAAGAAAGTTTTTATATTTATAACTTTAGTGACATAAATATTACTGAAGGTCACTTTACTTTATTTAGAAAGGGAATGAAGCTAGGTTAAGAAAGGACATGATGATTAGTGATCAGCAGCATGGTTTCATGCCAGGAAAGAGCACTACAGATGCAGTGTTTGCAATGAGAGTGTTGATAGAGAAGTACAGAGAAGGTCAGAAGGAGTTGCATTGTGTTTTTGTAGACTTAGAGAAAGCATATGACACGGTACCTAGAGAGGAGTTGTGGTATTGTATGAGGAAGTCGGGAGTGTAAGAGAAGTATGTAAGAGTGGTACAGGATATGTACGAGAGTAGTGTGACAGCGGTGAGCTCTGCAGTGGGAGTGACGGATGCATTTAAGGTGGAGGTAGGATTACATCAAGGATCAGCTCTGAGCCCTTTCTTATTTGCAATGGTGATGGACAGGTTGACAGAAGAGATCAGACAGGAGTCCCCGTGGACTATGATGTTTGCAGATGACATTGTGATCTGTAGTGAGAGTAGGGACCAGGTGGAGGAGACCCTGGGGAGATGGAGATATTTTCTAGAGAGAAGACGAATGAAGGTCAGCAGGACTAAGACAGAATATGTGTGTGTGAATGAGAGGGAGGATAGAGGAATGGTGATGACGCAAGGAGTAGAGGTGGCGAAGGCATATGAGTTTAAATACTTGGGATCAATTGTTCAGAGTAATGGTGAGTGTGGAAGAGAGGTGAAGAAGAGAGTACAGGCAGGATGGATAGGGTGGAGAAGAGTGTCAGGAGTGATTTGTGACAGACGAGTACCAGTAAGAGTGAAAGGGAAGATCTACAAGAGGGTAGGGAGACCAGCTATGTTATATGGGTTGGAGACAGTGGCATTGACAAAAAGGCAGGAGTTAGAGCTGGATGTGGCAGAGTTAAAGATGTTAAGATTTGCACTGGGTGTGACAAGGGTGGACAGGATTAGGAATAAGTATATTAGAGGGTCAGCCCAGGTTGGAAGGTTTGGAGACAAAACCAGAGAGGCAAGATTATGTTGGTTTGGACATGTGCTGAGAAGGGATGCTGAGTATATTGGGAAAAAGATGCTAAGGATGAAGCTACCAGGTAACAGGGAAAGAGGAAGGCCTTAGATAAGGTTTATGGATGTGGTGAGAGAGGACATGCAGGTGGTTGGTATGACAGAGCAAAATGCAGAGGAGAGGAAGAAATGGAAACAGATGATCCGCTGTGGCGACCCCTAACAGGAACAGCCGAAAGAAGAAGATGATGATGAGAAAGGGAATTTCTTATGTACCAAGTTATACAACTGACATTGCTAATGTGCTTATAAGCTTGAAGATGTAGATTAGAAAACTGAATTTAAAGATGTACTTTGGAAATGTGAACAATAACAATGATACTAACCAGGTTTTGCAATGTAAAAGTACTTTTCTTCACCCCCCCCCCCGAGTCATCCTCTAATTACAGCATTTGAGAGACTGTGTGAGCAGAATTTCAGGAAAATAGTTAGTGAGACAAACTACAAGGTTAGCAACTTGACAAAAGATGAAGTAAGAATTTTAAAGGAACTGGCAGGTAACCAGAATTATCAGGTAATGAAACCTGATTGGGGGGGGGTTGTTGTTATGTCTCAAATTGACTACATCTCAAAAATGTATGAAATTTTAATTGACTTTATGACTTATAGTAGGACTTCGAGGAATGAAATAAACAGAGAATATGCTAAGATAGATAGTTTTCTGTTTGATGCCCTGTTTCAAAATTCTATAGATGTAAATGAAGTATTTAACTGTTGGGACACTGAAGACCCCAGTAATATTTGGGATACGAAGATGCATAAAAATGTGCACAACACCCCATTTCGACCTATTGTAGCAGTACGATGGTCAAAGACTGAGCCTACTGCAGCATATGTAAGACTTTTATGCTAACCCAGTAATTAGGGAGGCACCCCATATCTTAAAAGACTTGTGGCACTGTTTCGAATTGCTGAAACCAGCTAATGTTGACAACATAGATTATAGTTTCTTGACTGTTGATGTGGTCAACCTGTTCTCGGTAATACCTCACAAGGAGGGCTGCAAATTTTTTCAAGAAAGTCCGTTTTCTAGTAAAGTTATTGACCAATCTAAAATTAATTTATTAGTGGAACTCATGGAGGAGGTTTTGACAAATAATTACATTATTTTGAAGGCAAATTCTTCCGTCAGGAAGCTGGAGTGACTATGGGAGCCAAATCTGCTCCACGTTTTGACAACTTGGTCCTCTTGGAATGGGAAAAAAGATGTGTGTTTTCCTCTGTCTTTATGGTCAGTATTGTGTTTTATGTCAGACTTTTGGATGACATCATGATATTATGGTGAGGGAAGGAACAACTTGTGAACAACTCCATTGAATATCTTAATGGCACAATGACCTTCTTTGAATTCACTTTTAAATTTCATACTAGGGAGATTGAATTTTTGGACATCCATCTGATTAGAGATGTTACCACTAGAACACTGGTAAGTACTATTCACAGGAAAGAAGCTTACTCTAACATGTTGCTGCATTTCAACAGCTGCCATCCACTACATCAAAGAAAAGCGTAGTTAAAGGCCAAATGGTAAGGATATCTCGCCTCATAAGTGACTTAACTTTTTTCCAAGGAGATTTTTGCACTAATTGGTATGTTTAAAAACAGGGGGTATCCGTTGGGGTTGCTCCTGAAAATCAAGAAAGAGGTTCTGATTAAAAGGGTCACTACATTTAAACCGATTTTAAAAGCAAGCTTAATTGTCAGTAGAGTGGCTAAGGACAACTTTGATTCAGATGGCCTGGTATTACAATATAACAAAGCAATACCAACATTAGTGTCTACTATAAAAAGGTTATGGGATGTACATTTTGACAAAGAAATGAAAGAAAAATTAGGGTTCCAACCTAGGGTAGTCTATAGTAGGGGTAGGAACCTTAACATATTTTGGACAGTGGAATTACAATAAAAGTTACAAACAGATCATTAATATACAAATGTGGTGCATGTAAGGTTTGTAAAAATACTAATGATGGCACCAGTGTGTCGGTGGGTGGGGGTATGAACGTATCATAGGTTGCCCTGGAAGACGCAATTGCAATATCACCATGGCAGTCTATTTAGCCACGTGCCTATCCTGTCCAGGTTTTTATGGAAGAAAGACCATCAGGAGACTTTGAGACCGTATTGTAGAGTATTTGAGGGTTATAAAAAATAAAAACACCAACAATGCCCTATACAGTCATACCTTGAAATATCTAAATTTCAAAAGATTTGTATTTTTTTGTTATTGACAGGGTCCGTGGTGATGTTGGGCTTGAGTTGGAAATTAGGGAGGCTAAGTGGCAGTTTAGATTGAATGCCTGCTGCAAACCTGGGTTGAATGGTTTTGCTTCAATAGCCCCCTTTTTGAAACAGAGGGCTACAGAAATATGAGTCTTTTATAACTTAGAAAATGTTTTTCTTTTCTACAGTTTTACTGCTGTCTATTATCACTAATATTTCTGGTCTTATTTTTTGTGCATTTACAGCATTTAAATGTTTTTTAACCAACACTATACACATTGTAGTGTTCTTTAATGTTTGAAACTTTCTCAATAGTAAACGAAATGTAGCTAAGTTTAGGGCTATTCTTTGTTTCTGATGTAATTAATTGAATGACTGATTTTTACCTTGAGTATACAACTACAATTTAGCTTAATTAGTTTGACTCTGAAGAAGCCATTTGAACTTTATGGCGAAAGCACTCAAGTCTGTTGGTGCAGTATTAAACTGTTTGCTACAACTTTACTGCCTTGGTGGCTCGATTTTTTATTTTTCAGCGTTTCTTCTTAGATACAACTCCTATCAAGGTTGTCCTTGTCGAGTGCAGAAATGTGAGATGCATACAGTCAGTAAAGTGTCTATAATGTCTGGGTATATACTGAGGCAGTCTCTGGGTGATACTTAATGACTACATTTGTTGTTTGACCACAGGTAGTTGTCATTGACTTACTGTAATTGAGCCCCTGCCCATTTCGGCTAGCCCTACCCATTTAGCTGCTTCCTACAGCTCCCTCTTGCTTTAAGGTCACCAGCTGCCACTGCATTTTGTTAAGGGATATCAAACCTTTCTTATGCTTATAAATGGGTTATCAGTAAATTAATCATAATCAAGAATGTACACTCATATACAGGGATACTTTGCAAACGGAGGTTGATTATTCCAGAAATATCAGTGATACTTAATGGTTTTGCATTCTTCAATGGTCCAAAACAACACATTTTAATTAAATAATGAACATATCAACAAATGTCGTAGAACTAGTAGAGAACAGCCTTTGTACATACAAATGCTTGTGCAACACACTTATCAACAGTCCAGATTTTTGCCTTATAGTTTCGCTCTTTTCCTCATAAATTCTTTGGTTTTCTGGCAAATCATAAATGACTGAAGTAATTAATGACACAATTTCAGATTTCATATCCTTCAGAAAAACATGCTAGCACAAATCCAGTTATTCTAGCAAATGTTCATGTTTATAACAGCAATATTTAAAATATGTCCCTGATGTCCCCCACCCACTCATTATTTTTGGCTTTGTCCAAATGTTTTGCAGTTAGAAGTATGCTGTGCAAACTTATTAAGGTGACAGAAAACTTCTTTGCTGGTTGAAATGTAACTCTTTTAAGGGATCCCTCTATTTTATACCACCTGGCAAAGGGTAGTGATATGTGACTGGGAGTTAAAAAGAGCACGTCGAACATTGTGAAGAATGTAAGCATTTGAAAACGCTGTTCAACAATTACTGTATCACATTTGAGATGTAGTTTTTTTACAAAAAATGTTTTTACTGGCCTTATGATTTATAGAAAGTAAGTTGACTGTTGTTCTTACTTAAATGTTAACGGGAGTTAACCTTATTTTCTGAAATGCAGAATCCTTGCAGACTCAACTACTAGGGAGCTCTAAAAACAGAAGTACAGTAGCAATGTTAATTACAAGCAGGCTAAAAATCAAATGACTGGTGATTTTTTGATATACAAGTCAACATTTATAGCAGGCTTTTCTAATGACATTGACATCTGGACTAGCTCAGCTGTACATTGTTGATGTTAGAAGAGATACAAGTGCAAAGAAACAAAAATACTGTAAGCTGTGCACATTAATAAGAGGGAGTTCGTGCTGAAAATACATTGTGGATTCAACCATCATGTGTGCACGTTGACATACTTTATTAGCACAAACACTTAATAAATCTGATAACTGTGGACCACAGCTTGTAGCCTGTCTATATGCAGCTTTATGTACACATTCTAATATGCATGCGAAAGACTCAAATGTGGTGGATGTCTGCAGAGTAACTATACTAAATAGAAGTGGTAGTGATTTACCACCAGAAATCAGAGATAATGGCTGAATGCACTTTGCTGCTTGTGTAAGTAAGCACAATGTGTATGTGAAGTAAGCACTATTTCTGTTTACCCACTGCAAAAAAAAAAAAAAAAAAAAAAAAAAAAAAACAAAGGAGAGAATACATCTGAACATGCAGATGCAATCTTGAAAAAGGACTCCTACAACGCCATGACCAAACCTTTATGCGCAGTATTCTGGACACTGGGTTTACTTTTTTATTCTTTCAGTCATGTATTTATTTTTGCTATGACAGTCTGGAAAAGCAAGACCTGGGATGGCTGCCTGGATAATGAACTAATGTGGATACAGGCTACAAGGCAGCATCACATTGAAACTAATAAATGGCTGGCTAGCGATGGCAGTTTCAGTAAAAGAACAACACAAAAGTAGTTACAGAATAACTTTACGAAGGGCTCATTTAAATCTACTCTTGAAGTTGTGAGATTTATCATGTGTTCATGTCTTGAATGCATGACTGGTGCACCTGGCAATCTGCTTCAGCTCTCTCCCTAAACACACATATTTTTACACAGGGCTCACAAAACCAATTTGAGCTCACTCTGCACACAAAATAAGCCCTCCACAAAATGGCTGCATAACAAAAAAAAAATCATATCGCTTCATACATGCATTAGCACAGTCTGGGATGTATGATGAAGCGCTATCACTGGTCATTTAAGCACAGGCTTTTAAGGTAAATGTTCAACAGGCTCATGCCAGACAAAACTTAAGTGCACTTTGTACCGAGCATCTAGGATGAAAGGTTAGTTAATGACTATGTATTATGTATTTAGGCCTGACGTCATACAATCAGGACACTAAGCTTAAGACAGGTGCTAATCTGTCAAATGAGCACCATTTAGTGGTAACGTCAGTCAGGCTTGGCCAGTAGCTAGACAGAGCTGGGAATCCCAAATGGTTAGTGAGGATGTCCTAAGAATGTAGCATAGATATATTTATGTAGGATGAGTTAAATTCCTTCCTCCAGAAAAGATTATTCCTTATACTAGAGAGGCTGGAGAAATGTAATCCAAATGGACCCTCCATAGCTGAGGTGGCAGCAAGGACCTGTGTTTGAAAAGTGGTTGGTGATAGTCATATCGGTACCTCAAACAACAAGTAATGGACATCAAGAGTGCATAAAACTATCAAGTTAAACAAAGAGGCCTTCCATGTAGTGTTAATGGGGAAAATGGGTTGATTTAATTGACAGGCCCTGACAGGCCTCATAGGTACTACTGAAACACCAGATGGAACTGCACAATGAAAACTGCATAGTTCATGACATGGAAAGTCATAAATGGAGTCCGGAAAATTTGGAGTAAAACTTATTAAGAAATAGTGAAGCTATTGAAATTAATCGATTTCACTATATCAAAACCACTTTCATCTTGGGTGGATGTACTGGTTTACAACACAACTAATAAAATTATTTTATTTATATTGTTTGGTTGGTTCCCTTTCAACTTTACCCCTAATATGGATTGGAATTTTCCTGTCCTTTCTTCACTCACTTGCTTTGTAATTTCATTAACTTTTACTTCACAGTAACCTCTCCTAAACGTGTTTTAATTCTCTCATCTTTTGTTCATAATCAGTTTCTTCACAAGTCAGCCTCGAAAACCTGATCATATGGCTTCTAACTCTGTCCAGTGGCCTTTCGATATGCACTGTTATAGTGAACATAGGAATTTCCACTGGGTTGCTTTTTGTATATCCTGGTACCTAAGCTTCCTGTGTCAGGTCTCTTAAAAATATCTATGACCGAAAACTGGACCACTTCCTGCGAATAACAGGCTGTAAACTTTAGCAACCAGTTTTCAAAAAAAAACATCTCCCAGTTTCTCTAAACTCCCTGACCATAAAAGAATTTTTCTTTTCTGTATATTACCAGTTCATACCCATACCGCCTTATGGTGTCCAGAACGCTTTGGGGTTTGGCTTCTTTAACCAAGTGACGTGTCAGTTAATAATAAACATATTAGAAAACACAAGGGGGTTATTAACTAAATGATACTAAGATTGTTAGTCTAGGATGTCCTGCAGTGGAGAAATTAATCTTTGCTTGCCACTTATTATTTGTATTTTCATAACTGAGACACCTACATGTTTTCAGGGTGTACTTTGTGAAACACCAATGTGGGAGATACGACAATTCACTGTCAATGCTGGTTTCTATCACAATGTATTGAAAAGACGGTTACTTGTCTGCTAGTAATTAAAAAAATAAGCAATATTTCCATATTTACTTAATACTTCAAAAGACAAGTGACTTACAAACTGTAGCACGACTTTAAGTGAAGCCTTAGATTTTGTTGAAGAAAACTGTGTTTGACATTTTCACTGCGAGAAATATACTTTGCAATAGAAAGCACATGGACTCTCTTTTGGTGTTGCACATCTTGAGAGATATCCAGTATTATTTACTTTGTTAATTATACAATTAAGCATATGTTTTCATATTTCTGTAAACATCTCAATAAACATGAACTTATAGAAGAATTTCTTGTTTTCAAGTGAAAACTTATGTCTGCTTAACAAAAATGTTCTAACACTACATTTCTAGGTTGTATAGTTTTCAAGATATGAAAATTTGTTTGTGAATGTTTACAAAAATATAATTTGAGACATGTGTGCATTGTAACACATTATACAATGGTACCTTGTTAACATTCAAAAACGTGCACACTGACTGGTCAGCCCAACCAGCGTGCCCATTGTAAATCAATCATATACCAGCAGAAAAATGATGGTTAGGCTAGACTTTCTTCTATTAATATATGCTAAGGCTTTTCAGTTTTCTTGAGCTAAGAGGTTGAGACGTATGTACAGAGGGCAGAGAAAATACAAGGAAAAATCAGGTATGTTATGCAAAACTAAAGAAATGCACCTGATTTTCCTTGTATTTATGCCCTAAAAAAAGAAGCAACAGAGATAGATCTTCCTTTCTCCATTGCTTGCTTTCCAAAGGACTGATGTACTGTAAGCGTGAGAACGTAAGTCCCACGTGCAAGCACAGGATATCAACAAAGCGGCAGATTATAGAAACAATGCAGAAGAACACCATGGCTCTGTTATAAAAAGACATTATTTAAGAAAAATAAGCAATTTCTTTCTTAAGTAATATTGTATAATTGCAATAACTGACTCCTGGGTGTGGAATACGGTTGCCTTTTTTTAATCACGCAGGCTTCGCCCTCATGATTAAACACACCAACTGTGGGTAAATCTTCAATATACCATACGTACATGATGGTTACTGCTATATTAAATTATTTAAGGAAAAGACTATGAACACACCCACTACTGTCACTGTAAAGAGCAATTCTTACTGATAACATTGCTCTTTGTACAGTTTTAATTGTTTACATGTTTACATTTGTTTATCTTATGCTTTTTAAGTTTATTTTTCATAAAAATGCTCTGGAATGCAAAATGCGTACAGGCTGCCAGAGGTGTAACATTCCACACCTCATAGGTATTAAACAGTCAATATATCAGCAGTAGCCAGTAATGCATTGCAAAAAGGCTGACTTGATACATAATCTTCCCATCTGGCCACAAAAAGATTTGCATAACTAGTGGCCATAATCTAGTCCCACAGATATAACGGATACCTGATGACAATATTTTTTGTTAAAAAGGAAAAAAATATATATTTCAAGAATAAGTTCATGCAGTTCGCTCATTAAAAACGCCTCGCTGCCAGGTAATTCAGCTTTGTCTTGAATAAAAGAAATCACCCATGCTATTCTTATGCCTTGAATATAACTGAATACAAAGTATGCACCATCCAGTGTAACTTACCAAGTTTCCAGTATAATTTCCTATAAGAGGGTAGATGTTTCATCAAGGTCTCAACTTATTGTTTACGAAACTGGCCAATCAGTGTTCTCTGGTGTAGTGATCACCACATTATTCTTATAAGCAAAAGGTCTGTTATTAATCTCCTAGTATTTACTTGAACATTGATTTATTTTATGTGATTTTTTACAGCTCTATTTTTAATACATTATTCTAAAGGAAGCTTCACACGATGTGAATTTCTTGGCATCCATGCCTTGAACACACACGTTTATTTTATTTTTATTTTATTTTTATTTTATTTTTATTTTATTTTGCTTTTCTTTACTGGGTTATTCCAACTGGGTTTAGTCAAAAACCCCTTTTCATTGGAGGCCTTAGAAGAAAACTCTGACGTATTACAAACATTTTTAACAGACAGACATCAAGTAACATACATTAACTACACACATTCATTTGCTAATTAGATTATGTTCATATAAAATAAAGGCAAACTTTTACAGTATAAAATATACTGATGATTATTATGTGGTTGAACATTCAGCATCCAAAGAAGTATATTAGTTGGTTTGTCAAATAAATAATGGGTCATGTGATTAGTGCTTAGAAATTAAAACAATGGAATTGATGGAAGGAAGGAAGTTGGGCAGAAAATGTTAATACTGTAGGTAAGAGGTGGGGTATAAATAAAGCAGGTTCACTGAGAGTTATAAATCAGGTTCATAGATGATTATATACACGGCTACCATATTGTATATATTAAGAATACAGGTGGGGCGGTTGAACTGAGTCTCAGAACTACATATCTATCTGTGGGGGATGCTAGTAAAACTACTCGGGTATTGAAGACTGACTGCGGGCATAGGATTCTGAATGAAGAGAACATATTTGATCATGTGGTAAGCTGAATATTACAGTGGCATTTATTCTGGAGATATACAGCAGTGGATCCAGTCATTTGATAGGTGGAGTTTGTATTCTGAATTGACTTCAAGTGTAGTGGGATGTGCTTCCCTTGGTATCCCTGGAAAATGAGGCTTGACAGAGAACAAACAGGTCAACAGGAGAAAACAAGACTCAATAATCATGGGTAGTGAAAGATGAAATACATTAGTAAAAATAAAAATTAATTACATACAAACGACCACTGCTTTAAATGAACTGTTTGTTACAACAGTTACTATAACTTTTAATAAAAGTAGTTCATGATTTTCAATGCTATTAATCTGTCATACATTAAAGAAAGACTAATGTTTTAAAATGGCAGTTTGAATGTTGTCATCATTTACAGAGGATACGGCAAACAGTATAAGGAGGAGTTTTAACATATAAAGTGATTTACAGTTTGAGTTTAGGAATAGGAATGTTATCACATGTATATTACAAAAACACCATTTCACAATATCCAATGACAAAAGTTTTCTGAAAAAGCTTAGGAAACAAACATAGTCCAGTAGAAGACAATAATTATTTAATCACTCTAAGATGGGCCTGGATGCAATTCAAGTTTTACAAACTAACATTGCTGTAGTATAATCCCGCTGACAAAGGTGGACTGACGGTGTTAACAGAACCAGGCAATGAGGCAAGTATAAAATGCTGCTGACAGATAAAAAAGCTGATGACATGGATCCCCTAATAAACAGGTCAATTTCAGAAAAAGAAAATGCCTGCATACTGAACAACACATACTTCCTTTTAGCATGTTTATCTAAACAAAGTCCTTGATCTTTTCATGACTGCCCACTTTTTTATTTTATTTAACTAGGTAAGCCTCTGGCCACAGGTTTTTAAGGGACAAACATGGAGACTGTCTGGTTAAGTGATTTGCTAAGAGTCACAAAACAGACAAATGGAGGCTAATGAACTCAAACCGGTATAGGAAGCAGCTTATTAACAGCTCAGTCTTAATCTCTGCTAACTGCCGCACTTCATTTGTTCTCAGTTTATGGTCTTCTGAAAATAAAAACAGCACTAAGCCACCAATGTACCTTTATTTATGTGGTAAAGGTTACCTGATGAAAACATTTCTCCTTTTTGTTGACTTTACAAAGGGAAAATGGTTACCTGAACATAGCAAATTTGTTATACATGCTATGTAACTACGGTGCCATACACTTTACGGGAGTAAACAAGATGACAAAAAGATTAATTCCATGAACTGAAAACTGCTGACAGACTAAAACAAACAGGGACCTGGAAATAAATATACATTTTTACACCAAGATGGTGTTAAAATATACTGTATTTCTATATCAGGAGGGAGAACATTATCAAAAATATGAAACTGCTATGGATGAAGTTATGACCACAGTTACAACTGCTCTTTCTTCAAATGAAAGAGCATCTGAATCAGTAATGGAAATTCTCCCTTTTAAACACACCATGCCACACCTGTGTGGAGACGTGCGTGAATGGGCGTACCTTCGTTGAAGGTTGTGCATCAGGACTGGCAACTCAGCACGTAAAAATCTACTGCCAATCATTAGCGGACTGGAGTTCTGCTGTGGCGATCCCTAACCGGGAAAAGACGAAAGACACAAACAAAACACACCATGCCACACAGTACTTACTGACATCTTTTTTCCTATGGTCTGAAAATGAAAATTCAGAAGGCCTATGTGAGCTACTGGCCACAACATTAAAAGTCTGCTTCATCCTCACCTTTACAATCTTAAATCACCATTAATAATTTCCTATTGTCCATTTTTTTTCCGTGAGGTTGGGGTGTCACGTCAACTGTCATCTTTCTTGATTCAGTGCTGTTCCTGTACCATCTTAGATGGTCATGCCTAACTGTATTAGATCTTCTCTCAGAAATAAATTCATCTCTTTGTTGGACTCCCTTCATTTCTTCTTGCCTTCCTTCCTGTCTCTCCCAAATCTTATGGGTTCATAGAAGGTCACTAGGCTAATGGCCCTAGAGCACTTACAAGCCTAGCCATATTTATCCCAAGTTTCCCCAACTGCCGGTGGTTAGGTGGGTGAAGTTCACATAGGTAAGGGTCTATAGTAGTTAATACAGACATCCTCTGTCCAGGAAGGACATGGGCATCACCCCAGGAGTGAATTTGCGGTCACCCATCCGTTGATCTAGGTTGCGTTTGAAGAGGGTCAGAGAGGGGCTCTGTTTCCTGTGAATTGGAAGCTTGGTCCAGAGAAGTGGCAATCTCTGGGAGATGTATCAATCCCTCCAGCATGGCTTGTTCATGTCAGAGGCTAGGTTAAGATCCCTAGAGCAAGTCCTCATGCAGTTTGATTTACAAATGTGTAGCATTTCCATCAGGGCTGGGTCAGAGACTGCCCTGTAAGCCAGGCACAGGTCACTCCTTAGCAACCTGTAAGCGACAGACCACACTGACAGGGCTTTCAGTCTTCCCACGTACGACTTGTTTTGTGTACCTTGTAATTTCTTGGTGAGAAACCTCTGTGGTCTCTCCAGTTGTTGCAGGTATCTGGGGAGGTACATGAAAAAGGGAGCATTGCACTCATTTATTGGTCTGATGAGGGACAAGTTTAATGGAATTATAAAATCCTTAGATCTAGATGCCATGCCTTTAACTTATTGGATGTGCCACATTGAAGGATTTCCTTACTATTGTGGATACATGGTGGTCAAAGTTCATATTGCTATCAACTTGAGTACTCAGATCATGTACCACTGGGTCTACACTTATGTGGGTGCTGCCTAAAATATCATTAGCAGGGATGTCAGCTTTCTCAAAGGGAACAATAACGCATTTTTCCATGGCACCAATAATTTATCTGCATTAACCCTGTCTGCAGTACTTTAACATCGTTGGTGGACTCAATGATTGCACCCAATTTGCAGTTATCAGTGAATATGGTCAGCCAGAGGCTATCCAAGTTTGCCTCTGAGAAATTAATTCTGAACAGTTAGGGGGCCAGCACAGAACCCTGTTGTACGCCAATGGTGACTGGTCATTTGCTAGAGGTGAAGTCACCCATTTTGACAGTATGTGTCCTGTCGGCGAGCCAGTTGGCTACCCATCTGGTAATACAGGGGTTAATTCTCAACTGGGAAAGTTTCTCTATAATACCTAAGTCAGAGATTATGTCAAATACCTTGGCTATGTCAAGGTAGGTGGTATGCAGTGTATTTCCCTCATCCAGAGCCTTTATGAATTTCTTGAAGAAGTCAACCATGCTTAAGAGGCATGATGCACCTTTAACGAATCCAAACTGGATTGGGTCCAGAGTTTGGAGATTACCTATGTCCTTGTTAATAGGGTCCATAATGATTCCTTCCATGTCCTTGCAGATGAGGCTAGTTAAGCTTATGGGCCTATAATTTCAAAGATCAGTTGATTGTTCCCCTTTTTTTCTGTCCTCCATTCCACTGAACACAGCCAGTTTGAAGGCTGTGGTTAAACAGGAATCCAAGTGGCTCTGATATGTCATGTTTTATGTTGTTTAAAAGGCAACCTGGGATGTTGTTTGGTCCCAAAGATGCCGTGTTTTTGGCTTTAGAGAGTGCCAAGATGACCTGCTCTCTTGAGATAACAGGCTGAGGAATGGTGGCATGTATACTTTGGGGGATGACTGGAGGGGACCATTGGGGGGGGGGGGTTGCTCCAGATCTGTCAGCTAGCATGTTGGTTTTTACCTCCAGTTTAGTATGGGTGGTGCCATCCACAACCAGTTCAGTGCATAGCTGTTTATTCCCTTTTAGATTTCTGATGTAGTTAAATAATGCCTTGTGATTTTCCTTAGGTAGGTAGGCTATTTTTGCTTTATAATTAGCTTTGGAGGACTTGACAAGACATCTGATTTGTTTCTTTAAACTACAGAGGGATTTATTCCTCTGCTGAGCCAGTTCCCTCTTGTTCTTGGACATTAGCTTCTTTCTCTTGTTGTACAGTCTGTTTATACTAGGGTCCATCAGGGTGGCTTGTTTTTTTTTTTGGGCAAGGCCTGGTTTTAATCCCATCAGGTACAGAGGATTCTGTACAATTGCTTAAGTGGGTATACAGGTCATTGGAGTACACCTCTGCATAGTAGTTCATGTTATCTGTGTTTGAGAGGGCTTTGAAGCTTGTTACACAATCATGTAGTAGGAGGTAATTTATCTTTGAAAAAGTCTTAAGCGTTTTTGAGCTTGATGGGGTACCTTGTCTTATAACCGAATGAGACTAATTTATGGTCTGATCTTACCAGGTAGGACATCACACAGGGGTGGGGGTAGGGTGGTGCAATGCTCTCCTACATTAGTGACTACTATGTCTAGGACATCTGAGCCTCTTGTGGGTGTGCTGACTAGCTGTTCCAGACCATCTGCAATGACAAATTTCAAGAATCACTGAGCCAGATTTTCTGCTTTCCTGCACATGTGCCTGATCCACCGTAATTCTGTTCTCTCTGACCTTCTCTATAACTGGAGCTACTCTGGCTTCTGTTCAGATGTCCTCATTTCTTTGCCTATCCCACAGTATGCATCCTACCACCCACCTCAGGCACTTCATCTCCATGATTTCTAGTTTTCTCAACTGCTTTGCCTTCACTGCCCAGGTTTCCATACCTCACAGAAGTACTGCTCACATCGCTGTTTTATACACCTTACTCTTCTGCTTCTTGGGCATTCTTCTGTCACACACTACCCTGACACACTGTTCAAAGTGGCTACAGCCCCTCTGACTCCAGCTCTGATCTCCACATTCAGACTTCCCTTCTCAACCACCCCTTAAAGACACTTGCAGCTATTAACTTTTCCTTTTACCTCAAATTTCAGCTTCTTTCAATTTCCCCATATGCTGAATGTAATCAGTTTCATCCCATGTACCTTTGATTTTGCATTCCGTTCCCTCTCATTTGCTGAAGTTCTTGTTTCGAAACTGCTTGCAGTGCCACATCATCTGCACATAGCAGCTTTGTTCATCTGTCTCCTCCTTACAATCTTAAATGTGTTTGCTTAACTGTCCGCTTATAGACAATAGATTTTCTCATTTTTTTTTAAATTAAAAATAGTTTTCATTACAGTTCCTGGGATTAGACTGGGCTAGCTGCTATCAATCAATTTTGCACAACCCAGCATCTAGAAAAAGAGCCAATCATAGATCTCAAGAAACAAAAGTTTAAAAAAAATTATCTCAAAAACTAAATTCTTAAAACATGACACAGATAGTATGCAGATCTCCACATTTGGCCTCATAATGCTACATGCTCAAACCAGCAGCAAGCAGAAACGCTGACACTTTCAGCAGAGAGTATCATACCATCACACCAAGCTTCAGCAAGATATCCAACCATAAGTCTGAAAGAGAGCCAGCTAACAGTGCCCACAGATTCTGCTTCTATCCAAGAAAATTGCACAATTAGCCACTGATCTGTACAACTAGCTAAAAACGCTGCAAACAGCTTTAAAGGCAACTTAACCCCCAAACAATAAGATGCAAACCTACACAATTCACCAACACATAAAAACAGAAAACAAACTCAAGCAGATAACAAGGAGTGGATAGGCAGAGGTTATGTAGTCTGTGACCATAGAAATAAGTGAATCACCTACACATAACTGCACTAAAACATTTCATCATCTGTATCCTCCTAGTCTTAAAGGCAACTGGTAAGAAAACCACATAATGAATCCGAAGTCTGGGTGGAGACCACATTTAACACCCGTTGGACAAGTAGTGGCACAGCAGATAGCATTGTCACCTCACAGCAAGAGGTTCCCTGGTTTGATTCTCAGCTGGGATGCCTACTGTGCGGAGTCTGCATGTCCTTCCTGTGTTTGCGTGCATTTCCTCCAGGTGCTCCAGTTTCCTCCCACATTCTAAAGACATGCAGTAAGTGGATTGGACACACTAAACTGGCCATAGGGGTGAGCATGCATGTGAGTGTGTGGTGTGGTGTGGAAGAACTACCATGGCAGGGGTAGCCATTCGGTGGAGTAAACCTTGGATCTAGATGATTGTCACTGCTGAACTGACACCTCAACCTCATGTGCAAAATGAAAAAGGGAGTGATGGATGGTTGGACAAGTACTACAAGAAAACACCTAACATTAGAAACGCAAGGCAGTTTGTAATGCTATGTAAAGCTGTGGTAGCTTCACTGCAGACAGTTGCAGAAGGAACTCCTTAAAAGGAGGAGGCACAGGCAGTAGTCCATGAGAAATGAACCCTGATGGGTTCCAGAACTGACTACCTCATGGAATTATAACAGAATCCTATATAATTAGACATCTAGTTTGAAACAGACAACATACACTGAACTACCTTCATGCCTGCTGGCAAGCCAGGAATGTTGATTCACATGCATTATATGCACATCTCCAAGTTCTTATCCAGCTAGCTAGTCCTCCTTTGATCTCCTGCTAGGAAAAAAACAGACCTGATACATTCTGGTAATAGCTGTGATAATGACCAAGTTATGAACTCCTCATTTTACTGACACATGTAAATTGCAGATGAAATTTATAACTGATGCACCATAGTAGTGTAAAACTTTAAAAGTTTAAGATGACTAAGTATAGTTACTACACTACTCTGTGTTCCAAGGCCAGTTTTTCTTTTAACAGCCTGTAGACTACACGGATCAGTCTGAGAAATTTGTGTCTTTCCAAATATTCTTCAGTACCACAGACTGAAATCTGAATTTCAGTCTATTTATATCAATCTTGGAACAGGTACAAAAGGCAGAGTTACATCCAGTTATGGGGGAGAACACTGACTTATTCTTTTAGCAATACAGAATCAAGGTTATGCAGAAGAAGATTTCATTTGGTCTATAATTTCAAAACTTAACTTGTCTATAATTCACAAGTTAAGGTTTTTAACCTCTGATAATTTAAGAATACCTGCACTCTGTACTGTTAGTTTAAACACTTGTGAAACAGAACCAAAACAAATACATTCTCAATAGTGAGTATTAAACTTAAGACATGGCAAATATCTGGTAGGGGCATTTAAAAAAATATTATTATTATTATTATGCTGAGAAATACTAATGGATGCCTTCTAAAGCACAACTTCATTTCATCAACCCTCTTTTCAGGCAAAAACATAACAAAATGTCCAAGTATTTGAAAATGGCAGCCCAAATGACTAACATGAGAATGGCTATTTTCCTACGAAAGCATGCATTCTAGGACTAGAAAAAGGTATTTTGATCCAAGTCCTAATTTCTTAATTGCACATGGATGAGCATCACAACTAGATAAATCACACAAAATAGTGATCAATTAAGGGCAGAAAAATGGCCTATAACTTAATTTCACTTTTAAGATACAAAGAAATGCTACAGATAATTTTTTCAGAAATCAGTCTATACATTCTGCCTTGCTGACTACTGTGGTAAAATAATACATGCTATACATCTCATTTGACTTCATAACATATCTGCTTAGTAAGCCAGAGTTCCCTCAAGTCTTGCAAATGAAAAAGTACTGCAAAAAAACATTTAATTCTACAAAAAAAAGTCCAAGACCTGAGATCAAAATCACACAACTCCAGATATATTACTCTCCAATTAATACTAAGTTAAATTACAAATAAATTTTAATCTCAGGTATAAAAATAATAAAAATGCTAGCCGCACCCCCTTAAAACATATGCCATACTAATGAAATAAAAAATCTTTATACATATTTTACAACAAAGGTATTCAATATTTTACTGCTCAAGGAAAAAAGTATTTTCTTTAAAACACTTTTAAAGAAACAAAACGAAAAAGATATCCACTAGAACTACTTCCATCTGAAATGGATGACTGAGACCTGAAGCTGGTTCTACCAAATGGGGTTGGATTACCTAATTTAAAGGAACAGCAAGTAACTCAACTAAACCTGGGAGACTACTAGCTTTGGAAAAAAAAAAACATGACAGCACTCATATCCACAGCAGGGCTACCAAAAAAAATCAAAGATGATAAAATATTAGCTGCATGTTTTTGATTTTTAGCTCTATTAAGTAATAGGTAATAAAGAAAAACAAATCTTACAGGATAATGGATACTATATGTTGAAAAGAAGCATTGGAAACATGAACCACAAAGTATTATCAACAATTATGAAGTTTACATCCTGTACTGACCCAACTTAACCATCCTCCCTTCATCTATCAAACACCCCACCTCTCAATCTCAACCCACTACTCTCTACCAACCCCCTTTTTCTCATCCTCTTCTTTTCTCTAAGGTCAGTCTATATACAATTAATCTCTTACAGTTTTGAAGTTTACTATACATTTTTCCTAAACTTTCTGTACAACGTATAATGAGGATACCTTAGATCATTTGTACAATGTACAATGAGGATATGTTATATCTGTACAATGTACAATGAGGATATCTTACATCTGTACAATGAGGATACCTTACATCATCTGTACAATGAGGATATCTTACATCTGTATAATGAGGATACCTTATATCATCTGTACAATGTACAATGAGGATATCTTGCATCTGTATAATGAGGATACATTACATAATCTGTACAATGAAGATATCTTACATCTGTATAATGAGAATACCTTACATCATCTGTACAATGTACAATGAGGATATCTTACATCTGTATAATGTATAATGAGGATAACTTACATCATCTGTACAATGTACAATGAAGATATCTTACATCTGTATAATGTATAATGAGGATACCTTACATCTGTAGAATACCTTATATCAGTAAGAAATTATAGTTTAACCAATGTATAACATGCAACTACAATGCCTTTCTGTTATACAGTATATTTTATTTTTTTAATGTAAATATTGTATGTGTTATTTTTCTGTACATGATTACTGTTTTACTGTATTGCGACTATTTGTATACGTACTGTCACTTATCAACCTTTCTGGAGCTTTTCTCCTCGGGTCTCTGCTGAAAATGGGCATTCTGCCCAGCCAGACTAAGCCGGTCAACAAATGTCAAATAAATAAATGAGATTGCTCGTTATCAACAGTTCAAAACGCACATGCAAGAAAATTATGAGAGTCCAAGAAAAAAACAAAAAAGTAGGACTGATCACTGAAATTTCTACGCCTAATGATTACAGTGTCTTATGTACTGAGAGACACAATGCCTTAAAATACCAGGACTGGAAGCAGAACTGGGAGCAATGTGGATGAAAGATACCCAGACAGTTCCAAAAGAGTAGGAACATCGGGATTATTAAAAAGGAAATTTATAATCTTACTTAAACATGCTATCAATACATGTAACTCCATATGAACTGCTGAAGGAGGCAAGTCTGGGCACACTGCAGGTGCTGTGAATAGCACTTCTAGCTAACATCAAAGAGTGATGCTATACTTGTTGTTGTTTGTCTTTCGGCTTTTCCTGGTTAGGGGTCGCCACAGCGGAACTCCGATCCGCTAATGATTGGCAGTAGATTTTCAAGAATGCCGAGGTGGCAGCTCGACATCCAACCTTCAACAAAGGCACGCCCATTTACGCATGTCTTTCGAACGCCACCCAACTGCGGGGAGGACATGCAGACTCCACACAGAAGGCACTCCCCGCACTCCAGCCGAGAATCGAATGGGAGTACCTCTTGCTGTGCGGCAACAACGCTACCGCTGCACCACCATGGCATGCTATACTAATTTCATGAAATTTAATCACACTCTTACTTAGGAATGGTTTCATCCCATCATGGTATTAGAAACCTAAAATTTGGATAAATTAAACTAAAAACAAAACTTATGGAAATATATGATGATGATAACTTGATCAACAGGCCTTTATTCAATGGTCGCCACAAACTACTGAGTGAATAAAGAGCATCACTAAAAGGAAAGCGATTTTAAAAGGTCAAAGTCTGGTTCAACTGCAGGAATGTACCAATGCTTACTTATTTGTTTAATTTATTTATTTCTGCAATAAATGACAAAAAAAAAAACAAGACAAAATGACTCATAAGTCTATTAGCAAAAGAGTGATTAAGAAATTAAAAGATCTGTTTCCTGTGACTGACAAGTACGGGAACTATAACAGTCAACAATATTTAAATTTACTGAAATTTTATGTACATGGTGGAGAATATCAATTACTAACAGAACGGTATATTTCACAGTCTGTAATAGTTTAAAAAACCTTTGCAAATATCAACATCGTAGTGTAGAAAAGATTATCAGCAGTAATCTCAGGAATAAAAAACAAGCAGTGTGCTGCGCCACAGTTTGGCAGCAGGTCGCATATCTATAATATGTAATGCATGAGAAAGAACCATTTACAGGTCAGGGCAAAGAAGACCGAGATCTTTTTTTTTAGTTCTATAAAAGGGACTAAAGTGATGAAATATCTGTCTTGGTATTAAACCGAAACATACCCATCAGGAGGTGTGTTTGGATTAAATCTTACATTCTGGCTGCTTATAGCCACAGTATGACTGATAATTAGATTCTGACACTTTGTACACAGCATACTTATTTGGAGATTACATTCAGTACAGAATCACTGAGAAGTGTCCATTAAAACACACCGTTAAGTGTTGTAGTTTTTCATGGCACTTGTGGTGGATACTCATAAAGCATATAGCAGCACAGCACAATCATAACAAATAAATTACAAGGCAACAGTGCTGGGAGATTAAAAGGAAGGACTGAAAATATAACATGGTGGTAATGTGCTCCTCCAACAGCAAAGCATAATAATGCCTGAGGAATTTATAACCAACATGGTGCAGCACTGCATATGCTTCCTCTGCACAGAGTGCATACAGTACAGCTCCACTAGCATCCTACAGCAAGACAAGCACTTAGGAGATGCCTTTTTCAAGAGAATAGGTGTACAATGCTCACTCCATGTGCCAACAGGTAATAGGAGACCATAGCATAGGGTGTCAGAATGCACAGCATAGCAGCACTGTATGCTCTACTGTGGACACTGTGCATGTGTCACTTAGGGAGGGCACTCTAACACAGATGGGGCATACAGCACAGCAACACCATGCACCTATGTATGAAAGGAGCACAAAGAACTCACTGATGTGTAGTATGTGCCCTACAGTCCACATACAGGTGCATAACTACATATGCAGTGTACAGTGACATAGAGATACTTAGTGTGAACCAGTGAAGATAGGTTAGTATACAGAAGTGAGCAACAAATGTCTGATGCTTAAGAAATGCATATGTACTAGGGTTCACTTGCACCTTATGTGGACTTCACACAAGTCACATTTCTGTACTGTCAGAACATTCTGCTCCTGCACATTTGGACATTTATGCATCAGATGTATTCTATCAAGAACAGCAGTACTATTCATGTACACAGTGCTACCACATTAATGTTGTTTTATCAGACTTAGTGCTTCCATAGGCATATAGTGAACCCTGAACTGCAAATAAATCTATTTCTTTAGTAGTTTTGATACATGGTACAGTTGTTTCTGAATTGTTACAGCACTGTTACTTTTATACACAGCTCATATTCCTAAACACTGTAGGCTAGTATTAGGAACAGTACCATATAATGCATCAAAATCTCTACCAAAGTCCTCACTGACTGCTGCAAAGCAACAAGATAAAAAAAAATACAGTCTAGTTTTCTGTGTCGTGCAGCTCACTCAGAGAATGTTTAAATTGAGAAGAATAAGGAAATGGAGATCACCATGGAAATGACCGAACAGAAGTGTGAGGCCCATGGTACTTTCTCCTGGCACTATATATGCATGTAAAAATGAATTCAGCATAACGATCACACATAACTTTTTATTTTAAACCTGGAAAGTTGTACTATTATAACAGTCTGAATACAAACAACACAGAGGAAGCTAGCCAAGGATATGTGGGAAGAGACTAAACAGAACATAATACAAAAATTGAGAAAGTGTAAGTTTTGTTACATGGATACGCATGCTAAGATACAAGCCATTAAAATGGTTTTAGTCCCTTTAGTGTTATACACAGGTCAGGCATACTTTTATCAACCGGAGAAGTTGTGGATAACAATTAAAAAAAATAGTTGAAGGATTTTATCTGGGAAGAGAAGACAGCAAGGGTCAAGTGAGATAAGCTGATTCTACCAATAGAACAAGGCGGACTAGGATTACCCAATTTGAAAAGGTATTTTCGAGCAACACAGTTAAGGCTCTTATACATAGCACAAGCAGAAAACTATAATTCAAAGTGGAACAGAATGATGTTGATACAGGCAGGAAGCTCAAGAAATAAGGAGTGATTAGGATTTTGGACAGACTGTTAAGGAGAAGAACCAAAATCATGCAGAGTATTATATTCATAAAATAGTAGGGAGTATTCTAAGAACCAAACCAGCACGAGAATGGAGAAAAGATATTCTGCTGATAGGGACGATTGTGGTTAGGGATACAGATAATAGGAAAGAGGTGGCTGGTATTTATTGGAGAAAAATGGCAAAGGAACCAAGGTATTTGGGAGCAAATAACTAGAAAGGGAATGGTAATAGAATGGGAGGAGGCCAAGAATTTTTTGGACTGCAGTTTAGAGATTGGCATCCCTATCAAGGATTGATATCAGAGTACATGTAAAGAGAAAGAAATAGGGGGCTCCTAAATGAAAGCCCAGAACTGGTAGAGTTTTTAATAGAGTCTAGAACTGAAGCTGCCATTAAAAAAGGAATAATTAGTAAAGCATATAAATATTACATGATAATTATAAGAATCAATCAGAGGAGCTTAGAAAGGATTGGGAAGAGAGACTGGACAAGCAATTCACAAGAGACAATGGGGGGATATATGTATACCTCCCAAATATGCAATGAAGTCTAGAAGATTTAGGATCTTTGCCTGGAAGTGTTTACATAGGTGTTTCTATACTCTAAGTAGACTCCAAAGAATTTTTCCTCAGATGGACAGCAAATGTTGGAGGTGTGATGGCCAAGAAATAGGTAGCTGGGAACATATTTTTTGGGAGTGTAATGAGCTGGCAGACTTTAGGGATTCCCTGCACACCACTCTGTCAGAGATGCTGGGTGAGCAGACTGGACTGACTGTGGAGATGATTTTTTGAGTTATGCTACAGAATCAGAATTGCCTAGACATAGTAAAGCCTTGCTGAGTCTAATTATCGTGGCTGTCAAAAAAGCAATTACTAGAAAATGGAAATCAAAGTCTAGACCAACTTTCCTAGAAGTAGTGAATATAGTAACAAAGATAAAACAACTGGAATTGGGGATCTTTAGAAAAGGGAAGGAGTAAACTACATAGGAAAAAAATGGGAATTATGGGAACAATATAGGCAGAGCAGGAATGAGGTTTAAGAGGCAGGATTTGAATGAGCCATATAATGCTTAACTGACAATGTGTGGATGGTTTATAAGTGATATATAATGTTTGCAACTACAATTGTTTCAGTGGTGTCTGTGATATAAATTGTTTTCCATCTATATAAATGTAAGATTGCCTTTGTCATATGTGAAAATTTAATAAAGATGTTTGAAGGAAAAAAAAAAACACAATGGAAGCTGAAGATAACTCAGCACTACAGTTATGATAGTATCTGCAGATAATGCTGAATAATTCATCTGCCCCAAGGTAAAATTTTGAAAACTAAACCCAGCAAACTGTATAAATATAAACTGGTCTACTTCAAAACAACAAATTCTCACTTTTTTACAAGGAAAATTAACAGCTGGCCAACAAAACGCATCATGTCAAACCCACCCAGGTAGGGGTATGCCCTCCACACAGCCCCTAACTAAATATACCAACTTTGGGATCACACTACGGTGGGGAAAAGGGCAAACTTCCCAATTTTAGCCAACTGTTCATTTTCCCTGTAAAAAATTTCTTCAATACTCAGTGTCGGTGTTTTGCAACTTCAGTGATGTTGTCTCACTCATTTTGGATTTGGGTAAGTGGAGATTCAATCATTTCAAATAGACCCACATACACACACACACACACACATATATATATATATATATATATATATATATATATATATATATATATACACACATATAGTATTATTAACAGTGATGCAGAGTGTAGCCTTTCTAAAACCGAAGTGCACTCTGCAATAGACAATGTCACTAATTTATAGAAAGGATGTTGTTTCATTCACAGCTTTTAGACTCAAGGAACTACCAAAGCAGGTGAAAATACTAGCCTTCTTTCATCCCTCAACTTATTCATTTTATCAGAACAGTGAGACACTCATACCTGATGCTGCCTTCCAGGGTATTTTCCTTCTTTTTAGTAACAATAAAAAAATATGCTTTTCAGTCAAATTACCAGTGTATTACAGACTGCCGTGTCTGATAACATGAAAGATGACTTGTTATCCCTACCACGCTACTGAATCTTCCCAACTGTGTTGAAATGTCATGAACATAAATACTAAGGGGAAAAAAGAAACACAATCAGTATTACTAAATTACTGCTGAGAGAGCTCTGTATTGATGAGGCACATCCCATTCCTAGCACTCTGTGGACAGACAAGTCCTGTCAGTTGAAAAATAACATCCATCATACTATATTTAGTACAAAAAGCATTTATATCTTCAGGTAACTGTATAAAAAATCTTACCATATTGCTCATGACAATAAAAAACACTGAAAAGAAACATATACTTCATATTCCATAATAAACAGAAATCTGGTAAGCAAACTTCAGATGCATCTCATAATGCAAGGGAAAAGAAACCGCACATCTCACTCATTTGGCCCTTATAATCCCAATATTTTGGAATTCTCCATTAACGATTCTGATAGGTCAATAAAAAAAAGGAGAAGCATTTTAAATACATTCAATAAACAATATTTCAGAACTGCTCTGAAATGGCAACTGCTTGATCTATGAATATTGCGCTGGTTCACTGATGTGGTTACAAAAAAAGATTAATTATTAGAAGGGTCCATTTTATGCGAATGTAACAACATAAATCAGCTGTGGCTTTGTTATGAAAGTAAATATATTTATAATTAGAGATCTGTAACAGTTGTTAACATCAGTGCACAATGCATGTTCTTACTCAAAAGTTTGTGCTCGACAAAGATGTGCCAATGCCAGCAGTGAAATTTTTAAAAAAAGCATAAAAAGCAAGATTGACATAAAACGTCAATATGTGGTGAACAGCAGAATAAATTAAACCCTGCTGTGCACCATAATATAGTATTAAAACCTATCAATTTTCTGGTCATTTACATACTTGATCAGTTTACGGAAATGTTCTTATTTGTAATAATAATAAATAGTCTTGTTCCTCTCTTCATAGCAATCTTCAGGTTTGTGATCTCGTTTGCTGTAATGACTGTTTCTTACCCCACATGGTAAACACACTGAAGGCAATGGAAACATCACTTGATCTGTATCATTGGTTAAAAGACCATCCTCAAACCTCATGTGCTGCACACGGTGGAGACACGGAAATAACAGCTTGCCACACATCTGCCGAAAGATCGCCTGCTCCCAGTGTGAAAATATCCCATTTACATGTGCTTAGAAAAGCACCTTCCACATTAGGAAATGATGGCTGGAGACCATCTATAGACAGTCAGATTGTCTGCACTTGCTGAACGCTTCTTGGCAAACTTTCTCAAGTCTTTATACTTGTCTTCACATAATCGACTAATGGCCTACAAAAGCAAGACATGCACACACAAAAAATAATGTTAATAAGACAAGTATATATCACTGTATTAATGACTGTTTATATACATACTATGAATATATCTAGAAATACAGAAACTTGCAAAACTCACTAGCTGGCAAATAAATATAGTCCTGAACTACCATTTCCCCAATCAAAAATTTGGACCTTAGGCAAAGCAGATACATTTTAATGTACTCTTCCAGTTGACTTCACTACCCCTTCATCAACTGGGAGACTTGTACAACCCCAAACATGCATGCCCAGATATTTCTGGACTTCATAAACACAAACTTGCTGGACCAGTCTGTCTGCACCCCAATAAGGGGCTACAAAAATCATGGACTTGGTTCTTGGCAATATGGGACAGCTCTATCCCCTACTAGAGTTAACTTACTTTCTAGTCAAATTGGACCATAAATCAGTCACATTCACCCTGAGACTGAAGCCGGAAGCATTTCTCTAATAACTCGTTATACAGAGATTATGCTAAAGTTAATCTACTAACACTGAATCATGATGGAGTGAAATTTAACATCACCTTCCTACCCGACGACCTATCTGCATATGCAGAATCTATGCACATGTAAATAGATGCAACAGTCCCCATCCAAAGTAAATACGTTAAATTTAAAAATAACCCCTGTGGTGGATCCCATATATAAACAAGCTCTACAATGAAAGAAAAAAGCTCATTGCACATAAAAGTAAATGTTACTCCCAGTTACCAAAAACATTATTGCTAAACTTAACAAGCAACTGCAGTCCGTGATCAATCAACCAACACTAGATAATGAAATAAAAATAGCCACCAAGACAAAAGTCAACCACAAACCCTTCTTTAACTGGGTTAGAAACTCAGAAATGCTGCTTAGCAGTGCAAAGAGCTAACAGTAAATGATATCACATACTCAGACCCAGAGGACATAGCCAATCTACTAGCAGATAAACTTAGCTCTAACTATACCCCCTCATTCCCAGATCACATACTAGCACCCCTCCCTCAAATCTCCCAAGAACAAGTCTTCAAACTACCGTCCAAGGCCAAGAATACTGCTTGAATTCATCTAGATTAACATAACAGGATGCCTATTGGCCAGCCTGAAAAATGACTTGAGTTGAGGACAACAGTCATCCCCCAGCACAAAGCTGGGTCATCATGTATCAATGGACTCATGTAGTTATAAAGCCAGAAGTCTAACCAGCCTCATCCGTAAGGCTATGGGAAGGATCTTTAAGGAATTAATAAATGAAAACATAGAAAGCCTACAAACTCTTGACTCTAGCCAGGTCAGTTTTGTCAGGGGCTGATCTTGCCTATTTAATCTGGTTGACATCTTCAAGAAGGTTACTGAAACAAGAGATGAGGGGAAAATTGGTACACACCTGATATCTAAAACTTCCAAAGATGTTTGAAATCATCCGACACTCTGTTAATAGTTGACAAACTCACTCAGCTAAATGTAAATCCCTATGTAACTCATTGAATAGTAAACCTACTCACTAACAGAACTCAAGAAATTAGGTTGGGATAATCCTTCTCCTCCAAAAGACCTGTGACTAGCAATGAATGCTTGGATTCAGTCCTTGGGCCACCATTCTTCGGTATTTACTTCTGGGAGGTTAATTTTAAGGTTTCGTGGCTAAGTTTGTAGATGACTGTAAATGTGGTGCCATCATAAATTTTCCAGAAGACACAAAGATCCTCCAAAAGGGCCTTTCCCAAATAAACAGAGGGTGCAAGACCATGGTCTAAAACTAAATACCATAATATGTCCACTTTAACTATCACATGGACAGAATACCCCTGAAAATCGATCCAGTAGTTAGGGACCTGGGAATCTATGAATACAATAAACTGTCCTTCAACCACCATGTACCCATTACAGTAAGAAAGTCCTCCTTCATTGCACAACTTAGTAAAGGTATGGTATCCAGCAGTCCAGTTCTAGGGATAAGATCATTCCTCTGTATTCAGCACTTATTAGGCCAATCATGGAGTATAATGCCCCCTTTGGTATATATCTGTCCAAACAGTTGAAAAGATCACAGTGTTTTCTCACTAAGAAAGTCAGTGGCCTAATCATAAAAGCTACACTGACCACCTCAAAGCTCTGTCCCTCTTCTTGATGTATTACAGGTTACAGACAGACAATCTCTACCTCGCTTACAGAGCCTCAACTGACCCCAACCTTTCAGATCTGGCATAAACACCCACTCAAGAGATCTTAACATCCTCTGAAAAATGAACAGAACATATTGGAGGGGGAAAAACCTATCACAGAGAATACCACTTCGCTGGAATCGTCTTCCTCTCTACATAAAACAAAGTATGTCTCTTACTCTATTCAAGCATAATCTACACAAATGATGGGAAGCTGCAAATTCACCTCTGGTTTAGTAACTTTGTCCTTTACAGATGAGGGTAACGTAAATTTCTGGGCTCTTGGCTATTCATGCTTCACATACAAGTGCTCTGGATTATTCATGCTTTTAATTCAAGGGCTACAAACTTCTTGCAAATGCATGGGTAGGCTTCAAGAGATCCTCACAGATCAGTAGTTTACTAAGTACCTACAAAAGCATATGGTCACAAGTGCATTTTTGTAACTATTTGGTGAGAAACTGAGACCACCATATCAACATTCAGAGAAGTTGGCGCTTTTAACTTAAATGAGGAAAATAATGAGCAAGTCACTGTCATAAATATTTAAAATTTGGAGTGAGAAGTATTTTCCCCTTATACTGATTGGGTTAGTTCCAGTAATACAACAAACTCTCTTCAGTAGAGACCCAAGGTTTTAATTACACTAACTAGGTGTAAATTGATTAGGACAAGTAGGAAATTCACTTACTCTTTTTAATTAGATGAGAACAGAACGAACACTGAAATTCAATCAAATGGATGAGATGAAGGGTTTGAACTGGTAGGGAGTGGGAAGCACATAAGTAATCAAACTCTGTATACTAGAGATTGTCTGCACCTCATCAATAATGGCAAACAAGTGCAGACGACAGGAAGAGTGGGCTGCTCCAGAACCACTTTTACTTTAAATTGGGGAAGGTGGAAACAGCAATGGTCACAAAAAAAGAAATAAGAGGGACATGTGGAAAATAAGAGAATAGGCGGACATTGGCACTGGGCAGCATAAAGGTGAGAACTCAAGGGAGGAAGAATGAAAAGTCATGCTGTACAATTCCAGAAACTTGAGAGATGGAGATCAGCCACACTTGGTGTTTATGATGAGAGGTACTGACATTAAATGCACAACAGAAACGTGTTTGGATTTCAGAGTTAGCATTTTATTTATTTACATTTGTTAACCGGGTAATGTCCAACTGGGCCATGTAGCCTGTTTTCAGTGGTGACCCAGGGAGAAAATCTCTGAACAAAAAGTATATAGAAAAATCATTAGTTACAAGATACAACAAAGTAAATGCAATAATTATTGGATTAGATAACCAGTGAGGTGGGATTCAAAATTATATAACTGACATAATATATACCTTGTATTAAAGCATAATACAAAAATTTGCAAGAATTACAAAAAAATGTAATAAAATAAGTGTTTTTTACAGGAGGAGTAGAGAGGAGAGTAATTCATAGGAGAGCAAGAGAATAAAGGTTAGAGAATATATACCATGTTATAGGTACAGTGAGTAACAGCAGATAGTGAGAATTATCCTGGGACTGTACAAGAGCATAACCAGTGTTTAGTAAAGTGTTTGTTTAGTAATAGTTTGAACTTGTGGCTGCCTGGGTTTTTTTAGAATGTGTTGGGGGAGTGAGTTCCAGGTTTTGGTTATTTTGTTTGAGTAGAGGGAATCTCCGTAGAAGTTATACAGTTTAGTTACCTTTAGAATTAATTTGTCAGATGATCTAAGGGCTCTAGTGACAGAGTTTTGTTGAACTAGATCAATGAGAGCAGGGCGGTTGTTGGGTTTGTGGATTATACTACAAGCAGTGGTTAGCTGGTTGAGAGATAATAGGCTAGGTAGTTCAATCTATTTGAGATGATGAAGGGCTTAACAGTGGTGAGACTTGTGAGGTAAGGGAACAGCAAATTTACCTATTTTGTTATAGCACCTTTCTAGCTTAAGTCAGTTTTGCACAGGTTGGTAAAGATTTGGGACCAGTAAAGGAGGGGAGATATTACGTGGAATCTGGCTGTAGCTAGTCTGGTGTTGTTGGTTAGAAAAGGTTTTGCCCTGTAGAGCAAGCCAAGTTTGCAGTGAACTTTTTTAATTGCCAGGGATATGTGTTTATCAAATTTTAGACAATCTATTGTTACTTCTAGTAACTTAGTTTGACTAACTGGTTAAATTTTTGTACCACTGGAGGAGAAGACAGAGATGGTGGGTGGACTATTTATAGTTTGATTGCAACCAAAAACCATCAACTTAGTTTTGTTAGGGTTTAATATTAGTTGGTGGTTGGAGAGATAGCTTAAAAATGTCTTGTAGCGATTTTTGTGTTTTATTTTCAAGCTCCTAAAATGTAGGGGCAGAGCATATAAGAGAGGTGTCATCAGCATATTGAATGATGGAGACGAGCTGAGTAGAGGAAGTGAGGTTATTGGCAAATAATATGAATAGTAGGTGTCCAAGGATGGATCCTTGGGGTACTCCGACAGAGATTGGTAGAAGGAGGGAGAGTTTATTTTCCCATTTGGTAGACTACTGCCAGCTGGAAAGGTAGCTATGAAACCAGTTACGGGATATTGGGCTGAGGTTATTTTCAGCAAGCTTGTTTAGAAGAATTTGGTGTGATACCATATCAAAAAAGACAGAGGAAACTAGTTGACCTTCGTTTTGAGGAGGTTTACAGTATTAATGAAACTAAGAAGAGCAGTATTAGTACTGTGTTTGGGATGGAGGCCATGTTGTATAATGGATTGAAAGTTGTTCCTAAGGAAGTGTTTGAGTTGTTGATGAATGCATTTTTCTAGGATCTTGGCTAATGGGAGGAGAATGGTGATGGTTGGTAGCTGGTGAAGTCAGTAGAGGAATCATCTTTGTGTTGGAGGATAATATGTGATGTTTTCCATAGTGGAGGGTGTTAGCCTAGACAAATAGAATTTTGTAGATAATTCTGTCATTTGTAAATATTAATATAAGTCACAGGCTTGTTCTCTTAAATGGTAAAAATGGTGTTAAATGTGGAACTGCAAAAATGTAACAACAGTGCACACTGCTGTAACAAATCTGATAAGTCAATTCTTTGATGTCAAAACTCGGAGCCGAGATGTCTAGATAAAGGCATTCTGCCTATTGTTTTGAGGCCAGAGTTAATGGCTAGAATTTGCACGTATAATTTCTTTTATTGTTCTGGTTTCCTGACCAGCTGCAAGATCAAAGGCTATTAACCTCTGAAAGTCTGTTAGCCTGGGAACCAGAAAGAAATTATGTAATCTGAAATGAATCAGGGGTACTGGGTTATCAATTTAAGGACAGAAAGAATGAGAGCATTTGTCTTGAGAGCATCCACCTCACCACTCTACCTGTGTCTTTATATAAGTAGGATTTTAGAACTGTGTTTTCTCTTAGATATAGCTAGGAAATAGGAAGATTAGACTAGTTTGTTTTTCTGTGATGTCAGAAAATTTCTACTGTATTATTTTAAGTATTTCTCTGTGATCTCTGAACTCTTGACTAGCACTGTGTAGTAAGAAGTATTGTCTTGTGTTTTTATTATTTATTAATAAATATTGTTAAACCTTTCAACTGTGGCTGTTTTGTGTAGAGATAATTCAAGCTCTAAGAGTGCATTGCATGTACGCAGTGATACTGTACCAAGTCACTCCAAATATGTCTTGACTGTTCGGTAGCACTTACCATTTGAATAATAATATTGCACAGTATAATTGGACACCCTTTCATAAGGGCCTCTGAGTAGCTGATAAATATTAGCTGGGTGGTGGCAAGTGATTTCTACCATATAGTCTGAGTAAAAGGGGCACAGCTGAAGAACCTGTGCCAGCCTTCCCCAGGAGTGTCTGTGTGGTTGTATAAACTCTGACGTGTGTGTGTGTCAGCTATTTGGGCAGGTATACGAAGCACTGGTTGGACAGAGAGGTTACTGCAGGTTTTAGCTTGCCCACTAGGCTGAGATCTGGACCCTATAGCTGTGCCAGTGGGGAGTCTTATTGGGAACCTGGAGAGAAAGGGAGAAAACAGCCGCAGACTGACTGTGATCTCTGTGTGCCTATCAGGGAAATTGTACTTTACTGTGTGTGTATTTATTATCCTTTCCCTATATGGACGCCCCTCGCTGGTGTTAGTGGTGAGGATTGAAGCTCATTGACTGCTGGGCCAGTGCAGGGGCATCACAGAGGGACATACTGTTCTGAGGTAGAGCGGTTGATTAAAATAGATATTAGACAGGCGATAGTGACAACAGCTAGTTTTAGAAATTCATTTGGGAGGTGATCAGCAGCAACAAAACTGGGTTTTAGTTTGTTAAGGAGCTTTTTTATGTAACTTGCTTGAATGAGCTTAATGTAGAATGAGTTGGGATGAGAAGCTGTGGAGGCTGGTAATGTTAAGCATGTGTTGGAGTTATTACTTATGAGGGAGGCTACTGAATTAATTAAGTGTGTGTTAAACTGAGCTGCTGTACAGTCAGTGGTATTGCTAGTTGTTGGTGCATTTGGTCGAAGGTTTTCCTGGGTTTAGGAGGTCATTTACACATTTCCAAAATTTTGGGGGCTGTTCTGGTGTTTTTGTTGGCATATTTGAAAGTATATTTTTTGTCATACTTTATTTGTTTCTTAGCCTGATTTCTTAGTTGCTGATATGCTGTGAAGGAATCTTTGTTTTTGGTCCTTTGGTAGTGTGACCAGGCCTTGTCCCTTTCTTTCAGAAATAATTTAGTGGCTTTAGTTAGCCAAGGTCATTTGGTTTTGGTATGTATCTTTCTAACAGGAGCTACGCTATTTAGTATATCAAGGAATGTTGTAAGATATTGTACAGCAAGGTCTAACTGGAGATGTTTTAAAGGTGACCAGTCACACTGTTGTATCACAGAGTTGAATAGAGACAGGGAGAAGTCTTTTTTGCTTGCTAAAGTTTATATCTGTAACAGTAACAGTACTTGGAACACATCTAGAGCCTGTTTACTGCATTTCCTGTGTTGCACTTAATTTAAAATCGTTTTTTTCTGTAAAAACTGCATTTTACCCGATTTTGGCCTAGCACTCAAGTGTGGGGTCATTTATTGCACTGTTATGTTTATTTTACTGCTTGTGTATCTCTGCTACCTTTAACCTGCAACAAAAAGAAAAAAAAAAAATCTTGCTTTTTTCCCCACTTTCTGAAAGTTAAGAAAGTTCAGTTACTGATTTGCTGTTCTGAACTGTTTGTAAGTTTCTAGAAGGCCAGTGCTTGCTTGGGCTAAAGGGAAGTCTCTGTGTTCACCAGTGGGAGTGGTTAACACTGAACAGCCTGCATGTCCCTGGAGGAGTGGTTACTACCTAGAAGCTGTAGTTTTATTGGCCATTTTGAGACAATTCTAAACTCCTTGATCTCTCTCTCGTAAAACCCTACAACTCTCTTTTTGCGCGGTTTTGTGCACTAAACAGCGCCAGGCAGCGCCGCCTAAACAGGTTTAAACTATTTCAGGCTCCACAAAGTCTGTTCTTCACTTTTTCCCTTAGAACTGTTCAAACTCTCAAAGTAATCACTCTATTCTCTTTCTAAAGCCCTGCACTTGCTCAGCTCTTATAAGGAAACACTAACTAAAGCACTACACCCTCCTTGACTTCTCATAAGTATTAGGCTCCTGATTGGTCCTTCCTGATCAAGTGAAAAGTCAGTTCCCTTCCCTAATCTGATCAGTAAAAAAACAGTTCCCTATACTAATCTGGTATGTCCAAGGGTCAGTTTCAAGGTTACTCTCTAGTCCAGCTGGTGAATCTGGGAATTTTGAGGCAATGTTACAATTGCCTTATGTACACAGACAACCCTCTCCTCCTTCCAACAAACTCTAATACATGTGAGAGATGCAGTTACACAGCCAAACTGGGGCAGAGCTCTCTCAACCCAAGACTGGCACAGTCAGTCAGGAGGAAAAGGTAACCACCCACACCACAAATCCAGTCTCACACAGACCTATTGCATCTGCATACCCAACACATAAACACACAAAAACATACTCAGAGGCTCTAAATAAAAATCTGCCTAAACAGCAAAGACCTCCTAAGCAGATATCCAAGCAACAGCCACCCCTCAACAATACCCACAAATCACATATCTCACAAAATCAGTGTGCCTCACAGTCACAGCCCTTAAGGCCAAACAACACACCAAATACACTTGTTATAGGGGACTCTATTGTCCGGCACAATGATGTCCCGCTCACCAGACTGAACAAGGAGAAGGTCTCTGTAAGCTGCCTGTCGGGTGCCAGGATCCGCCACATAACGCAAGCACTCAGGTCACTCCAAAGCAAGTACAAGTATGACTCTGTCATTGTCCATGCTGGTGTGAATGACCTGAGACGTACCTCCCTGGACTACATGAAAAGAGACATACAGGAGCTCTCTGACCATGTAGCCCAGGCTGGTATGACCCTGACCTTGAGTAGCATCTTGCCCTCACCAAGAATGATGCCACAGTATAAAGACAAAATGATCAGTTTCAACAATTGGCTAAAGTATTGGTGTCTTTCAAAGGGGATCCAGTGTCTGTCAGCCTGGGATGACATGCTCGACAAGCCACGTTGCTTCGCTAGGGATGGCTTGCACCTGTCACCCTTAGGCTTTCGTATACTGGCCAAGGCTCTTGCCACCCCCATAGTGCCTTTTTTAGGCAAGGCTCAAAGGACAAACCCACCTCCATAGACAACCCAAGGATAAAAAAACTAAAGGTAATGCTATTCAATGCCAGAAGTCTAAACCTCAAGATGCATGCACTCAAGGCTCTCCTCAGTATGGAGAAAATCGATGTCTGTGCAGTAACAGAAACCTGGTTCAAGGCTCCTGAGAGCACCCCAGCACTACCAGGTTATAACTCATACCATGCGTTTCGGCCCAAAACTCGGACCGAAGCACAAAAGGAGGGGGAGTATCTATATTCATCAAAGATACCTACACCTCCAGGTTAGTGGCACTGCACAAAGCATCGGAAACCATCCATGCGCAACTAACAGTGGGCAAAACTGCCTTTCAGTTTGTAGCCTGCTACAGAACACCCTCCCTATTACAGGAACCCCACTTGGCATTCCTGAGAACACTGGAGAATATGAAGGTCTCTCCAAACACTATGTTATTGGGTGACTTCAACTACCCAAACACTGACTGGGAAAACTACTCAAGCCCAAACACCCTCGCCCAACGGTTCCTTGAATTTATAAACTCTAACGCAATGGAACAACTGGTCACCACTCCCACAAGAGGGAACAACATATTGGACCTGGTCATCACCAACATGGGGACTCTATCTTCCACACCAGAGGTAAACCCCTCATTGGAAAGATCAGACCATAAACAAATTTCCCTGGAAATCCATATCCCGTCCCCACCCCCAGCCAAGGAAATCACTTTAAAGAATTTCTCAAAAGCCAACTTTGCACTTCTCAAGACTGAGGTGGAATTCTTCAAAGCCCCTGGGCCAGAAGATAATACAGCCCAATCCGCAGAATTCTTTACAAATGCATTCTATGAGCACCTGCAGGAATGCATGGATCGTGCTATCCCAAATAAAACCAAGACTCACTCCTCCAAAAACAGGAGACCGGTCTGGTGGACCCCGGCCATAAATAAACTATACAACAGAAGGAGGAAGCTACTACATGACAGAGCAAAATCCCAAAAAGGGAAGGCATCTCTGATCAGTATTAGCAAGAAACTTCGATCCCTCATAAAATCATCAAAGGCCAGTTTCGAAAGCAAAATTGCCCTAGACACTAAAGATAATCACAAGGCCTTCTTTAGTTATGTCAGGAACATGGGCGGAAACTCCCAGATATGCTCTGAATTGTTGCATAATGGTACAAAATATACCGAACCTACAGACATAGCCAACATCCTGGCAGACAGATTCAGCGCAAACTTCTCCCCCAAAGGAGCAAATGCCTATCCCAACTGAATGTAACCTCCCTGACATCACAGATGCACAGGTGAAAGCTGCCCTCTCTGAACCTAAAAACACAGCATCTATGGGACCGGACGGTGTCCCAGGCTGTGTCTTACACGAGCTCCAAGAATAACTGAACCCTCACATTAAGTCACTGTTCAAACTTAGCCTTACTACAGGATATGTACCCAAAGAATGGCGTACAGCTACAGTGGTCCCACTCCACAAAGGTGGTGCCACAACGGACCCCGGAAACTATCGCCCCATAAGCCTGACTAGTCTGGTCTGTAAAGCTATGGAGCGCATTATCATGGAACTCATAAACAAAGACATTGGGAGCCTCCAGACACTGGACCCTACCCAATTCGGCTTTGTTAAGGGCAGATCTTGCCTCTTAAACCTAGTTGATTTCTTTGAAACTGTTACCAAAGCCACAGATGAGGGCAAGGTAGTCCACACAGCCTACCTGGACCTCGCAAAAGTCTTCGACACAATACCCCACTCGGGCATCATAAATAAGCTTACCAGCTTAAATATCAACCCCTATATCACAAGATGAGTTGCAAACTGGCTCAGAGATAGAACCCACATGGTCAGAATCGCAGGTGCCATGTCCGAATCCAAACCAGTTAACAAGTGGCGTCCCACATGGCTCAGTTCTGGGACCTCTCTTTTTCGGTATATACTTCTCTGAGGTTCAGGCTAACACGGGGGGATTATGGCTGACAAAGTTCGCAGATGACTGCAAACTGGGGGCCATAATCGAATCTCCAGCTGACACAAGCATCCTCCAAAAGGGTCTCACAGAGACGGATGCTTGGTGCCAGAGCCACGGCCTAAAGCTAAATGCTAAAAAGTGCATAGTCATCCCCTTTGGGAAAAACAAGGTGCCCACAAATTACCACACAGGTGGTAATCCATTAAGTACGGAAGAAGTAATTAGAGATTTGGGGACCAACGTAGATAGTAATCTCTCCTTTGATAATCACTTTGCCAAAGTGGTTAGAAAGACCTTCTATATAGCCCACCTTATCACGAAAGGGATCGCATCTAGATCAAGAGAGGTCATTGTGCCCCTCTACACGTCACTCATCAGGCCCATAATTGAATACAATGCCCCTTTTGGGATGTACCTTACCCGACACTGCAGCAAATGGAGAGACCCCAAAAGTACCTCACCAAGAGGATCATGGGCTACAAACAGATGTCCTATGCAGCTCGACTAAAGAAACTCCAGCTCTACTCAGTTGCTTACGGCCTAGTCAGAGGCAATCTATGCCTGACATACAAAGCCATGTCAAACCCAGAATTAATGGACATGCTCCACCTCAAAAAATCCCAGTCCCTTAGAGCTACACGCTCCAGGGACCTAAACCTCAGCACAAAAATAAATAGGACATGCTGGAGGGACAGATTCATTTCCCAGAGGCTCCCCTCACTCTGGAATAGAATCCCAATTCATGTGAGACATAGCCCCTCGCTGACCCTCTTCAAGCGAAATCTGGACGTGTGGATGGGAAATCGCAAATTCACCCCTGGGATCTCTTCTGTGTCCCTGCTAGACAGAGGCACAGTAAACTAATCTTAAAAGGGTACTTTCTGTGACCTACTTTACAGAGGCAAAGTAGGCTAATCTAATAGGGAGGCGGAAGCCAAATACACTCTGGCTAGGCTTATAAATGCCCTAGGGCAGATAGCCTAGTATCTACCTATGAACCTATGAATGTAATTGAATATGGTGTTATTAGGTTCCAGCAATTGTTTCCTGAGAAGAAAGGTGGGTAAGCGGTCACTAAGTGAATCATGGAAGGCAGGCTGCTTGGTAAATTAGGTTGGGCTTATTAGTTAGAATCCAGTCTAGTATTGGCTGCTTTTTGGTATGTTTGTCTTTTGGTATGTTTGTCTGTGCAAGTGGTAAAATTAATGATTTGAGAGTAGCAGTAAGGATTAATGAAGTTAGATGGATTATCACAGGAGCATGTAAGCCAGTCAAGGTTAAAATCACCTAGTATTGTTTCCTGGTTGAAGTTAGTTGATGCTCAATAGAGGAGGTTTTCTATGATGGATAAGTTTTGGCCAAGGGGTAGATAAGTTGCAATTTTTATTACTGTTTTGTGAGGGTTAATTTCTAGGCATGTAGTTAATATTTTGGAGTTAGGGAGGGCGGTGGAGTAGTTTAGTAGGGTCAGTTTGAGCAAGTCTTTAAACATAATGGCTATCCCTCCATCTGTTTGCTTAGCCTGTCATGTCTAAAGATGCTGTAACCTTTGGTTAAGATTTCCTGGTCTTTTATATGGGGTTTTAGCCAGGTTTAAGTAATGATTTCTATATCAGGAGAGTAGACGGTTAGAGTAGAATGAAATTCAGTAACTTTGTTGGTAATGCTTCTGAGGTTAAAGTTAGTAATGAGAAGGTCAGAGTTATTCTTTTTGGGAAAAACAGGGTTAAATACGGGTTTAGGGAGGGGTTGAGTTAGTGAAGTATGAGTGTGGTTGATGTTTGGTCCGGGGTTGGGGTAAATTTTACACAGGAGTTTGATTTGGATTAGTGAATGTAACAGTATGAATCTAAGTTTGGATATGTGCCTATGATAATTAAATAGAGAGAAACCTGTGGAGAGAGTGTGCATGTATTTAAGTGTTACAGAGTTGAGGAGGAATTGGATAATTTATGCTAGTTTGGCAGTGATGAATATTTAAAGATAGCATTTGTGAGTGGTGGATATTGACTTGGTAAATGTAGTAGGATGTAGTTTTGTGGCATGTATAGAGAATGTAAATTATTATAAGTGTGTTGGTAATTGATCTTATGGATGGCATGGTTAAATGATCTGAGAGTTAGATATGAAGATGATATGTATGGAAGAAAGGGGAGTAGATGTGTGAGGGTGGGGATATAGTGGGGAGAGAGGTATGTGAGTGGATGGCAGTAGTGATAAGGGGAGGTGTTTGATGTTGGGTGAGATGTGGGTGTAGACAATGGACTGGCTAAATGAAGTAGAGATGCAGTTAGTACAAGTATAAGTTAAAGGAAAGTGAGGTGTGTGGGAATGGGGGTAGGGGAGTGGAGTGAGCCAAAGGGGGAATGGAGCAGGTAGAAACCAGACCAGCACAATATGCATGCACAGCAAAAAAAAACAAACAATCTGTAAGATGTTTTGGCAACCTCGGATTACTGCACGACTATGAATAGAGGCCAGTTTCAGCCATAAGTTTATAGCCCAGTATCAGCTGTATGGGATAAGCTCATACTTTTCAAGCTCAATAAAACGTTGAGTAAGTTTAATTATATGAGAACAAGGAGGCTATAAACTAATGTAAGTGGAGATGTACAGGTTAAAGCGAGGACGAAAGAATGTTACGTTCTCAGCCGATGTGCGAGTTTTTCAGCTAATGTATAATTTTATCAAGAACATATATCTAATAGGCACACAAATGGAAACTGTAAAATATCTAAGACATTTCAGTGATTTTTTTCTGAAAAATTATTTATATTTCTTTAGTAGCCCTTATGAAACATGTAAATATTTGTTGGCAGTACAGCTGTGTAACTTGATTTTGTCAAATAACTTAATAATGCAGTCATTATTCACATGTAAGAAGTTGGAATACAGTAAGCACTTTATTCCATCACTTCATTTCCATTGGTTGAGAGTGTTCAGCAGCTACTATTGTAGTGGACAAGATCTCAAGTCTGTTGCATATTCCTTCGAAAGGTCCTCTACACTGGGTGGATCATTTGGGTAAGACTGTCAAACAGTGTCCCATAATCAATCCAAGAGGCAGGAGAAAACTAAAAGCCAGAAAGGGAACTCTAGGACAGAATGCACTATAGGGAATTATCCTCAAAGAACAAGCTACTCCTGAAGTGATGGTCCAAACTTTGCTGCCTGGTAAAGGCATGTACTGAACACAGATATGCCACACATGCTCACCATATACTCAAAGACAGTAGCAAGATGTCACCCTGACGGTCAAGGGCTTATTACCTTTCTGATGAAAAAAGGCAGTGCAGTTTGCAGTCCATTTTCAGAGAGTCTGTTTGTTAAATGAAAAAAATGCCCTTACCAAGCGTGGAGGAAATAAACAACTGGCAGTCTCTTCTATGTACATGGTCTTGGTGAAAGTATAACTGACAAGGAACATCCAACACATAGAGGTTTTCCTCCATTTTTATCACCTGGGAAAAAACCAGTAAGAGACAGTCTGGTCAAGGGATGGCTCTGAAACAAACTTAGGGAGGAAATGAAAATCACTTTTGGGTGAGTTGACAGACACCAGAAAGACTGCTATCTGTGAAGCAAACTTCAGGTTTGCCAAACAGCTGGTTGCAAACTTCGCTATGACTGTCTTCGGGAGGTGCATGCATGATTTTGTACATGTACAACCTGACAAACCAAGCAGTACACCACTTGCAGAGTGCAGCTTGTCTGGCTATGCATTCTACATAGTGGTAGACAAGGCTACCTCCCTACCCTAGGATTGTCAAGTCATCATCAGACATTCACTCTCATCCTCCCCCTGACCAGCCCCTCCAGTGCATAAGCCACTAGTCGAACATAGGGCATCAGGTTTGCAGTCAGGGCATTATCCCTCTGCAACAGGCGGCTGGGTACATTGGCCACAATTTCCGATGGCAGAATTAGGTTGTTACTTCAGGTTCCTACAAAAATACCAAACCATGATAATGTTTTGCTGTAACACATGCATTACATTTTGTTAAAACATATACACAAAAACATTGTAACTTTGCAAAATATAACAATAAAATCAAAAGTCTACTAAAATATTATGTACAGCAAGAAAATATAGGGTTTGTATCTAGCTAGCAAATTATTTAAATTGATATTTCCCACATTTCTACACATGAAGTTAAAATGCAACAGTGTGAAATACGGATAAAAAAAAAGAGTGTATCATTAGTACATTTACTGACAAAAAAGCAGCACTGACTTTAAAGCATTATTTTAGTACATTCTGAATGTTAAGTAAGTGAAAAAAATTATGAAATATACTTGATGGATCATATCAATCACGGTGGAATGACTAGTCTACTGGGTATTTTAATGCTTCATGACTGACCACATGGCAGTAATATTAATCTACACTGGAACCTAAGTTTTGAACTAGGATATTATTTTCATCTGAGTGTCTGTCAAATTCTACTTGTCCGGCATTCTAACAGCTCTGTGTAGAGGATTAATGTTATGATCTGCTAAGAAGCTTTAGCTTAATGTTCAGGGTTTCATTCCCCCAGACTCAATTTGCATACTGTGCGACTCTCAGCAAGTCACTTAACCAGAAAGTAAACCATGGTCATCTCTTCAAAGAAATACATGCCTAGTGGGTCTACCTGGTTAATGAATAAAAAAGGCATATCTGATGTGGCACAATATTTTAATTTGAATATGTGAGCATTAGGGGATATAGTGGCTTTGATTACACACAAATCTAGACTCTGTAATAAACATCCTGTACTTCTTAGCAAATAATTGAAATACTATTAATTTATCACTTTGTTACTAAAACGTTAAATGATATCACAGGGATGTGCTGATAAACCGCTATGTTTGTCGAGTGTCAGCCAATCCCATCTGAATGGGACCTTGGCTGCAGTTCACCTTCTCCACTAATTTGGCAATGTTTTTGTGTAAGGCATCACATTTATGGAGGTCTGCATGATCAGAATGATAGTGATGCACATCATAATGTAACGTACAGGCTACAAAAACACAAAAAATCTCTCAAGCTCACCGGATCCCCCCAATGTCACTAGCTAAGATCTTCCTTCAAACCATTAAAGAGCAAAAAATGACACAGACACACACACACACACAGACACACACACACACACAGACACACACACACACACATACACACACACACAGACACACACACACACAGACACACACACACACACACACACACACACACACACACACACACACACACACACACACACACACACACACACACACACACGTATTTTGCCCTAGCCAGAATCTTAGTACATTCAAAATTACAGTGAGTTATAACAACCCTCTGCAGAAACTTAAGACAGAGTTTCTAAACTATTTTCCTTAAGCTTGGACTCAAGGAGATTCCTGAACTTATCCAGAACCTTCCTAATGAGGATGGACTTGTCTTGAGATAACCTATACAAATAACAGAAGGCTCTATGCCCTGAAGAGTTAGTTGATTAACATCTACTGCCACACCTTTCAAAAGCTCTATACACCAGGTCAAGCAGTGATATAGCAATTGCTGTAGTCTCTGGGTCCTGTCCTGAAACAAAGCTCATACAGGAGTCAACAAAAGGATGTTTAGTCAGTTCTTCTATCCACTTAAAAAGTAAGGAAGTGTAAAGGTTATGCAACTGCTTAAAGGCCAAAGACTGGGTACCAAAGGGATAATCCAGGACTCCTCAAGTTTCTTCCAAAGAAACTCTCCCAAGGAATTTTGGCGCATGAGAACAGAGGCTCAAGGCCAGGCTAAGCTGTTCCCCATACATTTGACAGACACCCCAAAGAAGCTGCCATCTGGTTGAAAGGTAGTAGGTTTCACACATTATCCTTCTTCATGTTTGAGATAATGGTTGTAAGATCATTCAGCCCACAACAGGAGTAGAAATATGAGAGGACAGTGTCCTCCACAGTCCATGGGAGTAAGCATGTGCTTACAATTAAGCAAAGGCAGACGTGTGACTGGGAAACCAAAAACTGATACCTGACTGCAAGATGACTGAGGGATATGCATGATGGGAGAGGTCTGCACAGGTCTGGCATAGGCTTCAGAAAAAAGCTCAGCAGTGCAATCCTGCAGCTTCTGGTCAAGTTCCCACCAAACATCTAGCATCTGCTTCATGTGTAGGCCCTGATAAAAGAATGAAACCTCACTCTGTTAGCTTAAACTTCATAGAGTAAAAATATACAGGATTTAAGCTTGGGTTTAACTCCCAGATTGCTACCCTCCAAAGGTAATCACTGCCTGTGCCATTTCTGTTTACAAAGCTCAGCATGTTCAGTTCCCTGATGCTGGTCCAGTCTCTCTATGTTTCTGGTAGCAATTCATTGTGTGCGTTCTTTTTTTTCTCCATATCAGGATGACTGTGAAGTTATATTTTAGTAAGGGGAGTGTGGACAGTGAAGCCCCCTACACAGGGGAGTGTGAAGGGGATCTGCCTTCCTACAAAAGTGTTGTTTTTAAGGGACTCAAACAGATACAGTACAGACAAGTTTTTTTTTTCCCATGTGGTTGAAGGTGCAGAAATGTTTTAACTCTGGGAGACGGTGGTTAAACTAATCCAAAAACAAAGTCAGTATTAACAAATATGTAACTAACTTATTCTGAACTATCTAGGTAATCAGAGAGTTCAGTCAAAAAAATCCAGGGGCTTGGTGGAGTAAGAACCTTGGGATCAAAATGCTACATAAGTATTCCAACACTGATGGAACTGAGGTCAACTAGAGTTCATGATCTTGAGCAGTTGCCCATACAGAAGATATCAACCATTTACTTCTGTACATTAGTTTGGCAAACAGCTTCTGGGCAGAAGTTAAAATCCGGACAAGCCTGGGAGTGTACATAGGGAACTTGGCCATTAATGGAATTGGAGATAACACATGGTCAGCTGGAGGGAATATAGGTCAGAGTGATGACTGCCAGATGGGTGAGAGATAGACAACCATTGCTGAATCTGAGTCGGAGAAGTTTCCTCCAAGAAGTATGGTCATAGCAAGGAAAAATCAAACCTGCCAAGATCACAAGGGGAATATGACAATGTCTCTGGCTTTGCTTTGTCTGACACAATGAACTCTGAGTTACATGGAAATGGGGAAAAGCATAAAGAGTACTCCGAGGCCACTTCTGAGCTGCAGTACATGGGAATGTCTGACTCTCACGAGGGAAAGTGGAGAAGGTCTTACTGCATTTGGAATTGTTGACGGAGGCAAACAGATTGAAGCATGGTTTGCTCTAATGGTGTAAAACAGTGCTTGCCACTGACTGAGGGACTACTGGACTTCAAGAAATACAGACTACACTTGTCCACTAAGGAGTTGGATTGACTGGGTATGTGCACTGCTACTAGAAAATAATGATTCAACATAGACCATTCTCAGACTTCCAAGATGGCTGCACACTGATTAACAGCTTAATTTCAGCTCTCTTGGTGTGATATCAAGAAACTGAGAGATAAAGGCTAGTAATTATCTCAGCTTTAGTAAAATTCAATTACTAAGTAGTACATACCCTACCTGGAAGCCAGCAGAGAAGACATTTACTAACTGACAGAAAATCAAGTAGATAAGGTCGAGAGAAAACACTGATTGGGAAGAATCCTGCAGCTGTTTAGCAAAAAAGCAGTTCACTCCAGCTGTTCAGCAAAAAAGCAGTTCAAGCTTCAGCACTGGTACCAACAGGTGTCTTTCAGTACTTTAGAGGAAAAAATAAATTTAATGTATTTAGCACTAATTAAAATAAATTAAACACTGGTGGAATATACCAACTCAAATAATAAAAGGCTGGAAAAAACGAAGCTTTAAGCAGCTATTCCGATGAACTGATAAAACTGCAAAATCAGAGGTCAAATGAAGAAAAGGCTGACTGGGTATGACACTTCTAAAAAAACAGCTGTTTCAAAAATGGTAGAGTTAGAGGACAGAGCATGAAGAGAAACCTGAGAATTTCTGCTGTACCAAAGAAACTGGAAGGAACAGACTGCATTAATTTTATAAAATCACAAATAAGACACTGGACTGGTATTCTACTGCAGCATTTGTTAACTGAAAGGGCAAGTCAAGTGTATGCTCCAAACCTGGCTACGGGAAAGCAGCCAAGACCTGTATTAGTTAAGATGCAATCATACCAGCAGAAATAGTTGATCCTGACACAACTGTGCCAGAAGGACAAAGTATTTAAAATCAGAGATAGTAGTGTTTGTGAAAAATTATTACTCAATGTACACCAGGCAAACCAGAAGCAAATTTATCCCAGCAATCAGGGAATGTCGAGAGGCTGGAGTGACATTCAACCTGCTGTATCTAGTTGTCTTCAGAATACTTTTACGTAGAGGGTCAAAGATGTTTTTGATGCAGAACAGGCTAAGGAGTAAATACAAAAGTTTGTCCAACAAAAAGTCAGCCATCAACAGGAGGGAACTCTGCTTCTAAATCTTCTAATAACAAAGATCAGACAGACTCTGCCAGTGAAATCTCTCCCAATGTTCCAAAGGAAAATGATTGAGAGATAGTAAAAACACAGGAATTGACAACAAGAATTGGGAATACATTGAACATGAACCAGAGTCTGGTATTGGGAGATGGAGATAAACAGGAAGAAGACAAGCAAACATTGAAATTAGTAAATAACTTATATTATAACATCAACTGAATTTGTGAAATAAGGCTTTACAAGAAAAAGTAGCTCAGAAAGATTGGACTTTTGTTGACTTTACTGAACTTGCAGATGGACTGAAATATGTATACCCTACTTCATGTCATTAATGTTTGGAAATACACTAAAATAAAAAAAACAGTATTTGTATAAAAACATTTCATAATATAAATTGCATGTTGTATAGTAAAGCAGATTTATGTCACATGTAATCAGGGAGGGTTATCTAAAATGAGGGGGGGTGTGGACGAGTCTTTTCAGTGATTATTGTTTTTCATAAAGATACTAAAGTAAACAAGTACGTTTTCAGTTTTAAGAATTGAGGCATTAGAATGTAAAATGAGAAGAAAGGCTGAACAAAACCTTCTTTAAATTAATATGCTGTAATCTTTGGCTGTTGGGGTGTAAAATTACACTGATTATAATATATGTAGAGTTGAGACGTTTTCTCTTTCTTTTGCATAGGTGAATGTCTGTATTAATGCCCTTCACTTACTCTAGAAACATTTTTTGTGTGCAAATGTGGGACTGAAAAATAAGAAAACACTGTAAATGCAATGATAAGTTTTCCTTTAACAAATAAACATTGAGTGTGAGTTGAGAGGTCTGCAGCAGAGGGCAGTTGTGCATTATGTTCTTATGTTTCCATAGAGACAAGCTGACTCTCTCACAAGAGACAATATACAGACAATAAATCTTTAGATTTCTGGGCACTGTCTGCTGAGAGAAATTTAAAATTAAAATGTACAAGGACAAACAGCTTAGTAAAAATAAAGTTTGAAATTATTCAAAGTGAATAAGAGATAGCAGCTTTCCTGGTAACTAAATGCTTCAATGCATTTACTAGAGCAGTGTACAATATAATGTTTTCTGAAGGCATGCAATCTGTTATTTCAGGCCTGGGAGGGGAATAAAGATAAGAAAAGGGTAGAGGGTGACTAGTTTAAGTAGGAGCACAGGATGTAATAAGCACTTTAGCACAGATAGTCTTAATTTTAGGTAAGGTAATGCCTGTGGGTGCAGCTGTCAATTTGGGGCAACTGTTTCTATCAGGATGGTAAAGTTTCATTATTTGAAGATGTACATAGTTCTGAGTGTTTGTTTTAAGTTTATAGGTTATTGGGGTGTTCGGGGGGAGTGTTTTTTTTTTGTTTGAGGATTTTCATTAAAAAGAAAGTCTTAAAAATGTGACGTATCTTCAAATGCAGATGACAAGAAACAACTGTGCAAAAGACAAACCTGCAAAAACAGTAGTAGTAACACAGAAGTTGGAAAGAGACATTTAAAAAGGCTATCATGTACAATAGGTGTGAATAACTTATTGGAAGGGCTACAATATCCATATTATTTTGGAATGTAAATGGTCTTAGAGGTATAGACAAAAAGGGTAAGAGTACTGAATTATAATAAGTAATGCAGAATGCAAGTAAAAATGCTACAGGAAACACAGTTGGAAATAAATGAGCATGTGAATGTGATACAGAAAGGATTTCAGGACGGATATTTAGTAAAATATCAGGGAGAAAGGAAAAGAAGAGTATTTTACTAATTGCTAGAGAAGCTAAAAAGATAATAATGGTAGACTTATGGTAGTAAGAGGTTAGTTGCACGAGAAGGGGATTATGTTGGCATGAATTTATATTCCACCTAAAATTGCTATTATGGAGCTTAAGAATGCTCTGGGAGAAATAATTAGCTTTCAGCAGGGAATATTACTGATAGATGAGGACTGAAACCTGATTTGCAATAGTCAGGATGTATCTGGGGGACCTAGAAGGGAAACTAACAAAAAAGGTAGATTTCTGAAGGAATTAATGAAGATATTTGGGTATGGAAGATGTGAATTCAATAGTAGGGTGTGAAAGAAGTTTACACATTACTCCCCAAGATACAATAACTGGACTAAACCAGACAAAGACTGTTCATAGGAACATGGACATTTAATTGAAAGCTTCAACACATATCCAACAACTATTTCAGATCACACACCAATAACACCTATGATAAAAATGCAGGGTAATGAAGTAAAAATGAGACAATTATGCTTCCCCATCTACCTATTAATAAGGAAGGAATTTAAGAAATGGGTAGTAGAAATTATTCTAGAGTTAAGGAAGATAGAAATTTCTTCAGACATTATAGCTAATGAGTGAAATACAATGAAAGAGGAGTTTAAAATGGTGCAGAAATTAAATAAAAATCTTACTGACCTCCATTTGTGCCTGACGGAGAGTACTTCTTAAACAATCCAAATTACAGAGCTACATAAGTATATTTTTTGCACTTTAATTGTTCAGTGTTTCTTATCAGCACTGCACTGGTTGTATTTATTTGCTCATCAGTTACTGCATTGTTTTTTTATTTATTTATTTGTGTAATGGTTCTGCTCTAGTTTACTGCACTGTTTTTATTTGTTTGACTGAATTATTTACTTTTCTGTGTCTCCATTTATATAATTGCTGATCTGTGGTTGAATTTTTGTTTTCTCCCATCCTCCCACCCAACTGCTGTTGTGTGCTCTTATAGTTTGTGGCCTTTGCTGTTGCCCGCCCCTATTGTAAATTTGATAAGGGACACTCCTCCCAGTCCCATCTCAGTAGCTCATTCTACCTAATACAGAGATCATTTGGGAAGGTCAAACCCCTTACTTCCTTAACCTTGAATTTTCTTCTGTCCCTCCTCTCTCCCTTTCCACTTTACTAACAACAAAAAACAACACTTTATTCAGCTTCTTTTACTGTATTTGTGTTTCCTCCTCCTGCTCCATTACTTCATCTTGCTTTTTCTGCTACTTGCTGCCGCTTGTTTTCTAAAGTGTTTAATTGCATCTTTTCTGTTGCATTTGTTACTGCTTGTTTATAGCCTGTTTAAATTGTGTTATTTAAGCCTCCTAGTTTTGGTTTAAGCACTTGGGTTTTAGGTTAAACCCTTCACTCTCCCTGGCCTTCTCTCTCAGATTCTGAAAAATATAGATGGACAATTTCCTACAGTTTCTCCTGCCAGTCCAGTTGATATGGGCATTCTGAGACAGTGTAGCAACTGCCTTATGTACACAACCACTTACTACTACCACCTAGGAACACAGTTTGCAAGATATGCAATCACATTAGGAACCTAGAGTCCAAGCTCTCTCCCTCACAAACCAGTATATCTGGCACTAAGAAGGTTGTCAACACAATACTACACCTCAAACACCACCCACACCTACACAACACACACCCACATATGTGGAGGTCCTCAACAAAAACAAAGGAGACCTCTGAGGCAAAAACACACACGATCTCCACAGCCCTCCACACCACATACCAAGCATAGTTTACACACCTGTATCTCACAACCACTAAGGCTCAACTATAAACTCAACATATTAGTCATAGGTGACTCCATTGTGAGACACATAGATGTGCCTTTCAGTAGGCTGGATAAGGTGAAAGTCACGGTTAGTTGTCTGTCAGGGGCCAGAATCCGCCATATCACACACGCACTCAAGTCTCTCAACAACAGGTACTGTTATGACTCTGTCATAGTCCATGTTGGTGTGAATGACTTGAGACATACCTCCCTGGGCTATATGAAGACAGACATGATTGAACTTGCCGAATATGTGTTCCAGGCAGGTTTGTCCCTAGCTTTAAGCAGCATTCTACCGTCACCCAGAATGATCCCTGAATACAAACAGAAAATGATTGATTTTAACAACCAGCTTAGTTTCTGGTGTCATTCCAGGGGGATCCAGTACCTGACAGCCTGGGAAGATATGATCGATAGACCACGATGCTTTGCCAGAGATGTCCTGCATCTATCTCACCTGGGCTTCAGGATTCTGGCAAAGGCTCTTGCCTCCCCTATAGTGCCTTTTTTTTAAGAAAAGTGATGAGGATAAAACTACCAACATAAAAATTTCAACAAAACACAAATTAAAGGTCATGCTGCTAAACACTAGGAGTCTAAACATGAAACTGCACTCACTGCAAGCATTCCTAACCCTGGAAAATGCTGACATCTGTGCAGTCACATAAACCTGGTTCAAAGCTGCGGAGAGCACCCCAGCCTTACCTGGTTACTCATCCTATCATACATTCAGACCCCAAACTGTGGGTAATAAAGCCAAAGGAGGTGGAGTTTCAATATATATTAAAGACATACACACCTCCAGGCTGGTCAAACAGTATGACATACAGGAGACACTCCACATGCAGTTAACTATTGATAAGACCCCTATACAAATCATAGCTAGCTACCGGCCCCCAAATCTGACCCAAGATACCCAAACTGCCCATCTAGACCTCTTTGAATCTATCAAGATTCAACCCTTTACCCTGATCCTGGGTGACTTTAACTACCCAAACACAGACTGGAAGAACTACTCTTGCAAGAACACAAATGCTCAGAGATTCCACAATTCTGTCAATGCAAATGCTTTGAAACAGTTAGTCGATACTCCCACAAGAGGTGATAATATCTTGGACTTGGTATTAACTAACATGAGTAACCACTGCAGCATCCCTGCAGTATCATCCTCCCTTGTAAGATCCAACCATAATGTGGTTACATTTGAAGTCACCATCTCCCCTGATCCCCCTCTAGCTAGGGTCAATCAACAAACTTCTCCAAAGCTGATTACAGCCTCCTGAGGGATGGTATAAACAGCTTCACAGCCCCCTCCCCTCTCTAGGAACTGGCACCAGTATCCAAAACTACACCAAATTACTATACAAACATTTATATAGATGCATGGAATCAGGAATACCTGACAGGACTAAATCACCCTCCGCAAGGAAGCGTTAACCTGTATGGTGGACATCTGCAATAAATAAACTCTATAACAAAAGAAAAACATTCCTGTCCAGGACCAAGAAGGAGCAGGTGCCCAATTGGAAGCAACCTCTCCTTAGCCTAAACAAGCAAATAAGAGCACTTGTGAAATCCTCCAAAGCAAACTTCGAGTCCAAACTGACCACATCTACTAGAGACCATCATAAGGCTCGTTTCACATATGTCCATAACCTCAAAGGTAGCACCCAGATCTGTTCAGAACTGGTGGTCAAGGACATCACATATACAAATGCCGTAGATATAGCAAACTTGCCGGCTGACAGATTCAGCAAAAATGTCACCACTCTGTCCCCCCCATCAGTAAATCAGTACATTCTCAGTACCTGCCCCTTCCTCTTATATCTAGGGATCAGGTCATCACTGCTTTCTCAAAGGCAAAAAATACAGCCTCCATGGGACCTGATAACATCTCAGGCTGCATCCTACATGAACTCAGGCAGGAACTTGCAGCACTATTAGGCACCCTATTCAACCAAAGCCTGAGTACCTGTTTTGTCCCAGCTGAGTGGAGGACAGCCACTGTCGTCCCTTTACACAAAGTTGGAGTGCCCAGCGAGCTGGGAAATTATAGACCCATCAGCTTAACTAGCCTGATCTGCAAGGCCATGGAATGGATTATCATGGACCTCATTAACAAGGACATTGGCAACCTCCAAACACTCGATCCCACACAGTTTGGCTTTGTCAAGGGGAGGTCATGTCTGTTAAATCTAGTCGACTTTTTTGAGACAGTTACCAAAGCCATGGATGAGGGGAAGACCATGCACACCACCTACCTTCACCTGGCCAAAGCCTTCAACACTATTCCCCACTCGAGCATAATAGATAAACACTCTCAACTAGGAATCAATCCGTATGCTACTAGATGGGTAGCCAACTGGCTCACTGATAGAACCCACCTAGTCAAAATAGGGGAAGCCAGCTCAAGCAGTAGACCCGTATTGAGTGGCATACCACAGGGTTCAGTCTTGGGGCCTCTGTTATTTGGGATATACTTTTCTGAAGTACAGGCCAAAACCAGTGGGCTATGGCTGACCAAGTTTGCAGATGACTGAAAGCTGGGAGCTGTCATCAATTCCCTAGTAACGTGGATATTCTCCAAGAAGGTCTCACCCAAACAAATGACTGGTGCCAGAATCATGCCCTCAAGCTGAATACAAAAAAATGCATCATCATCCCCTTTGGGGAGAGAGATGTCCCAACAAATTATCACTAATAACATTCTAAGCACGCAGTCAGTTGTGAGGGATATGGGCACCCAGATTGATAGCAGCCTGGCTTTTGACCACCATATCGCTTCCATTGTATGGACAGCTTTCTACAAGGTCCACCTCATAAGTAAGGGTATCTCATCCAGGGACAAGGAGGTCATAACATCCCTGTATTCTTCCCTTATAAGGCCCATTACTGAGAACAACGCCCCATTCAGCATGTACCTCACAAAGCACATGCAGCAGCAGGAGAGACCACAGAGGTTCCTCACCAGGAGAATACAAGGCCTCAAAAATCTACCATACACAGATAGGCTAAATGCCCTATCCCTCTACTCTGCTTCATACAGACTCTTCAGAGGTGACTCTGTCTGGCATTCAAGATGATCTTGGACCCCTTCTTGATGGGACTGCTGCATATCTGCAAGTCAAGCTCCACTTGAGTGACCCACACACGTGGTCTCAACCTGGTATGTGACATCCATAGGACTAGCTGCTGGGACATATTTGTTTCCCAAAGACTCCCCCATCTATGGAATAGACTCCCTCTCCACATCAAGCAAAGTACCTCTTTACCCCTTTTTAAGCACAATCTGGATAACTGGAAGGGAAATAGAAAATACATCCCTGGGATTCCACCCGTGTCCCTGCTATACAGCGGCATTGGGTGCTGATTTGTCTATGCATGGGCTAAACTCTTAGCTAGGCTTATAAGGGGCTCAGGGCCAATAGCCTAGTAACTTCCTATGATCTTATGATTAATAAGTAACAGGAATTAGAGGGGCAATGACAAAGGTTAAAGTACTGCAGAATAAGGAGAATCTCAGAACAAGAAAAGGTGCAACTACAGAGTACTGAAGAGAAAATAAAGGAATAGCTGTATAATATGCACGGATTTAGAAAGATTGCTGTTAATGACAATAACTCCAGAGCACAAAAACATTTGCACAATGACACAGACAACAGAAAGTAGAAAGGGTTGCTGCCAAACTTGGGAGCCTATAATAAGAAAAATAATTAAAGATCCTGTGGAGGTATTGGAGATATTTAGGAAATTTTACGAAAATTTGTATAAAGCAGAGAAATGTAAAAATCAAGAAAAAGCACAAATGGAAATATTTATGAAAGATTTAAGTATGCCAAGGTTAGAGGCAGATGAGGCTCAACAATTAATATTTTAAGATAGGAGTGGAGATAAAGATGGTGGTGTATAACTAATCTGCAGGAAAGTCTCAAGGAATAGAAGGTATTCCTTTGGAAGTTTGGAAGGTAAGATGAAAGAAAGTGATAAAGATATGGATGATTTTTATTTATTTTATTTATTTATTGACATTTGTTAACCGGGTTAATCCAACTGGGCTTGAGGCCCATTTTCAGTGGAGACCCGAGGAGAAAAGCTCCAAAAAGAACAGTTACATGAAAATCAATATTGCAGTTAAAAAGTTTTAAGTACATACATTAATGAGAAATAGTACAAGGATCAAAAAATAACAAATCTGTTAATACAGCATGAGTAAAAACAAAATAGTGAACTTGCATGATTTGACAAAAAGCACAATATTTATACAAAGCAGTCATGTATTTACATAAGAGAATTTTGTATCTTAATTGCTAAGAAGCAGTTGCTTATGTTGGATCATGGCAGGGACAAGTCTTGGAGTTGAGCATATGGTGTTTTAGTTCATTTTTAAAGTGTAATGGGTGAGTGATGGTACGTATGTTTAATGGAAGTTTGTTCCAAGCGAGGGCAACAAAATATTTATATAGCAGTTTACCAACTGTTTTCTTAGGTTGGTAGATGTCAAGTAGTTGCTGGTTAGAGGTACGGAGGGTCCGAGGTGGAGTATAGGTAGAGATAAAGGATGAAAGAGATGGACAGGATGAAGGTTTGTAAAGCATGTTGTGCAGCATATGAAATTGAGATAGCTGGAGTTGTTGGGGGAGCTCAAGCCATTGGAGAGCGCTTAGAGCAATGCAGTGATGAGCACTGTAAGGAGAGTTTGTGATAAATTTAGCAATTTTGTGGTAAGTTTGTTGGAGTTTGTTTAGGGTTGTAGTTTGGATGTTGGTGATTATTGCAGTGGCATATAGGAAAGAGAGAAGGAGGAATGCTTGTGCCAGTGTGAGTCCAGCATTGTGGGTTAAAAATGTTTTATTACGATACAGTATCCCCAATTTCTGTTTTTTTTTTATACACTGGAGTAAGTGCAGGTTAAATTTCAGTTCATCATCAATTATGACTCCAAGGAGTTTTGTGTGGGTATCGGGTTGGATAATTGTGTTGCTAGAAGATTTAATAGCAAAGGTAGATTTGTGCTTAGTAAGAGATTGGGGGAGGAAGAGTAAGAGTTTGGTCTTTTTCGGGAAAAGGATGAGTAAATTATCAGACACCCATTTTTCAGTGGATAAAAAGGCATTTTGGGTTAAGGTATGGAGCGCAGACATATTGTTAAAGACAGAGATAAGTGTAGAGTCATCAGCATATTGGATGAGAGAAGATTGTTTGCAGAATATGTAGAGATCATTGGCGAAGACATTAAATAGAAGGGGACCAAGATGGAGCCTTGGGGTACTCCAGTTGGGACAGGAAGGAATGGTGAAAAGGATGAGAGCCATTTGACAGATTGATGCCTACAGGATAGGTAACTACTGAACCAGGCCTAGATTAAGAGTAGCAAGTTTAGATAGCTATATAGGATAAGAGACTGCATCAAAAGCTTTGAAAAGGTAGAGGAAGAGGCAGGATATGAGTTTGTTGTTGTTGAGGGCTTCAGCTATGGTATGAGAGAAGGATAAGAGGGCAGTGGTTGTGCTATGGTTGGAATGGAAACCATGCTGAATGGGAGTTAGGGGGTTATGCTGGAGGAGGTGGTTAAGAAGCTGAGAGTGAATGCATTTTTCAAGAATCTTAAGGGGGGGATAGAATGGCAATAGGTCAGTAGTTGGCAGGGTCAGTGGAGTTACCACCTTTGTATAATGGGATAGTGAAAAAGGATTTCCACAGGGTAAGCATGGTGGATTCCAGAATAGATCTTTTAATTAGTATAGATATAGGATAGGCAATAGATTCAGCAGTACGTTTGAGGAAGGAAGGAGGTAGATTGTCAGTAGAGGGAGAGCAGGGTTTGAGCTTAAGAAGAAGAGATTTAATATAAGAAGTAAGAAGAGGGTGAAAGGAAAAGAGAGTTTGGTTTGGAGGGTTAGGATGTGTAGGTGCAGTGGTGGTGCTGGAGTTTGAGGAAATTAGTTTTTGGATGATTTCAATGAAGTGCTTATTGAGGAGGGTAGCAGATTCCTGTGGGGATGTATTAGGGTAAGGGAAAGGGTTTGCAGGACAACCTGGAGAAAGAATTTTGTTGAGTTTAGACCAGAACTTTTGAGGGTTAGATTTGTTATTGAACTGGGCAGTGTTGTAGTAAGCCTTTTTGTCATTTGTACATTGTTTCTTAGCAAGGTTCCTTAGTTGTCTATATTTGAGAGGATGGGGTAGTTGTTTAGTTTTATTCCAAACTTTCCAGACAATGTCTCTTTCTTGCATAAGGGTTCTAGTTTCCTTAGAAAGTTATGGGGCCTTGTTAGATTTTATTCTGATTTTTCTGGAGGGGACTAGGGAGTTCAAAGTATTTAAAAATATACTGTTGAACATACATACAGCATAATTCAGAGGGACTTGTCTAAGGACAGACAAGTCTATACTGGAAAGAATAGAGTTAAATTAGGAGATGTTAAAGTTGGATAATTTGTGACAATCTTTAAAAAGGTGGGGGTTTGTGATTTTGAATGGTGTCTCTTAGGACAGAGGTAGGGAAATGGTCACTGAGGGAGTCAGGTAAAGTGGTGGGGTTATGGTAGTCCTGGGGAAATTGGTTAGGATCAAGTCAATAGTGGAGCTGGATGAAGAATTTTTGTGGAGACAAGTGGGTGCTGAGATCAATTGCTGGAAACCATGTAGATTGATACTATGTTGAGGAGAGTCAGTAGTAATTGTGGACCAATCGATGTTGACATCTCCTAAGAATAGGGTTTCATGTGGAACAGTATGGAAAAACCAGGACAGAATGTTCTCTAGGATCGGCAGATATTTTCCAGGAGGGATGTAAATGGAAGCAACAGTAATTTTTTGTGAGGATTAAAGTGACGGTTTAATGAGAAGGTCTGCTGGGTGGAAGTCAGGAATTGGAGATGAGAAAGGTGAAAGGTTTAGGCTGTTGGGAGTACAGGATGGCTACACCACCCCCTTTTTTGGAACTCTGTCAGAGTGAAAGATATTATAACCAGGTGGGAGAATTTCATTGTTTGTGATATGAGGTTTGAGCCAAGTTTCAGATAAGGAAAGAATGTGAGGGGAGGAAAGAGCTATCCAGGTAGTAACTCAGTGATTTTATTTGTTAGACTTTCAATGTTTAAAAAGTATATGGTTAGTTGTTTAGATAGGGATGAGTTCAATGCTAGAGAGTGGGGGTGATGAGGAGTCTGTAGAGAGGGGAGGGGTGGGGGAACCTGCGAGGGGATATATGGCTGTGGGGAGAGGGAGAGGGGCCAGGGTTGGGGTGGATGTCACCAGAGTAGAGTAGTTTTTTGTGAGAAGAGAGAGAGAAGTAATAAGTATGTGAGGTTTGGGTAGCCTTGGTTTAGATTTCTAAGTAGGTGTATGGATTTGTAGTAAATATAGTTTATGAACACATGTGGTGGAGAAATTGAATAGAGTTGGGGAAATCATAAATGAGGAAGTTTTAGCAAAGGTATTATTTATGTGGGCGGTAGAGAAGTGCATGAGAGGATTGAAAAGGTGGGAGTGGTAAGAGGTTAGAGCAGAGAGGGTTAATAGGAGTACAGATGTAATGAGGAGATGTTTCATTGTTACAGTGTGTGCAGAGTGGTTGTAGATAGGGTAGAGTACTTAAGTTTAAGGAAGTGATGTAGGGTAGGAGTGACAGTCAAATAGGGAGGGAGTGGTTTATAGGCAGGAAGTTGTTGGTGAGTGGATGCTGATACAGGAAGGGGAGGGAGTGGTTACTATAAAGGAAATTGCAATGGTGTGGGTGGGAATGGGGGTAGGGTAGGGGAGCAAAGTGAGCCCGAGCATAGCGAGGGTGAACGGAGTGGGCCTACACCCAGAGAGAAAAGAACTCAAGAAAACCTACACCCAGAGAGAAAATAAGTCAAGAAAACAATTAGAGAAACAGGTAATTCTGGCAGATAGGTTTAGCATGTATGACAGAGGAAGGGGGGGGGGGAATTCAGGTAGAACTAGCCAGAGTAGTTAGGACAGATTTGAAAGGTAGAACAAAGGAAACCAGAGGATGGGCAGAAAAGATAGTGGAGTATAGTTCACAGGAGGAGTGACGAGAAAAATAGGCAGAGGGTGGGTGGGGTACAGTAGTCAGAGAGCACAGAGAGAGCAAGCCAGTTAGATTAACTATCGGAGAGTCTGAGGGCAAGTTACAGTGGAGTGAACAGGGGGCAGCCCAGAGATGTGCAAGAGTGCAGCCATGACAGGAGAACCAATACAGGTGGCAATTACAGCATTTAACTGAAAAGGTAAGACATATTTAAATATACTCTAACAGTATGTTAAAAGGAGATGAAGAAACAACATCCTGAAAGAAAGCACCTAAAGACAGTAAAGCCCCATCAGACTCCGCTCCATACAGGCCCATTTCAATTTTAAACCATGATTATGTCTATAACAGCTACAAGAATGGCAAAGTTGTTGCCACAACTGATAGATATGAACCATTGTGGTTTTGTGCAGGGGACGCAAAACATTTTGTTAGCATTAACAGAGCAATGATGACCCAGATTGATGGTGAATGTAAGAAAATACCGCTGCTGTCGGTGAGTCTTGATACAGAGAAAACATTTGACAGAGTAAGCTAGTATTTTATGACTAGGGCAATGGAAGCATTTACATTCCCTGATTGAAGGCAAGAATTAAAGTTAGAGGGTTCCCCTCTACGTTGTATGAACAGATGAGCCTGGCAGGTGTGCCCTCTTCTGTTTTGCTATTTGCTTTATATTTAGAGCCGCTGCCAAAGAAAATAAGGGACACAGACATTCCAGGATATCATCTGTATGAAAATCAAGAAAAGTTGGCTTTATTTGCAAATTATATTATTTTGTACCTGATAAAGGACATCTCAGTGCTGTGGAACATTTTGAGACAGTTTCAAATCTTTTCAGGATATAAAATTATTGAAGATAAAACAAAGGCTATAGCTGTAAATTGTGAACCCCCATACAAATTGGTTCAGCGATATCCATTTTTATGAGGACATGATAAAATGAAGTATTTAGGAGTAGGGATTAAAGGGAATTTTGTTATGGAACCCAAAGATATGTGGGAACAGACAAAAAAATAATACAAAAACTGAGAAACTGGAAGCTCTTCTTTATGGATAGGGACAACAATATACAAGCAGTGAAACTCTTTTATTTCCTTTAGTTTTATATACATATCAGGTATATTGCTATCATTCAGTGTAGAAGATTTAGACAATAATAAAAAGTTGAAAGAACTTATCTGGGAGGGGAAGAGGGCAAAGGTCAGGTGGGATAAGCTGAACCTTCCAATAGAACAAGGTGGTTTAGGATTACCTGATTTGAAGGAATATTTTAGAGCTACACAGTTAAGGCTTATATATATATATATATATATATATATATATATATATATATATATATATATATATATATATATATATAAACACAAGCAGAAAGCTATAATTAAAAATGGAAAGGGATGATGAAATATGGAGAAAATTCAAGAAATAAGGAGAGAGTGGGATTTTGGATGCAAATCCTTTGTGTACGATAACTACAGAAAATAGTCAGAGGAGGTTAAAAAAGATTGGGAAAAGAAACTGAGCAAGAGATTTACAAGGTAACAACAGAAGACATACATATGGCTCCCAAGTATGCAACAAAGTCTAGAAGATTTAAGATTTTTGCTTGGAAATGTTTGCAGAGGAATTTTATACTCCAAGCAGACTCCCTCAGGTAGGTGGCAAATGCTGGAGGTGCAATGAGGAAGAAACTGGGAACATATCTTTTGGGAGTGTAATGAGTTGGCAGACACTAAAAATTTCCTACAGAGTACTGTGTCAGAATTATTGGGTGAGTAAATGGGTGTAACTAAGGAAATTATTATTCTGAGCTGGGATACAGGATCGGAATTGCCTAGACATAGTAAGTACAGTTTAAGTTTAATTCTGGTGGCTGACAAAAAGCGAGTGCTAGAAAATGGAAATCAAAGTCTAAACCAACTGTATTTGAAGTACTGGATATTGTAAAAGAGATAAAAGAACTGGATGTGGGATTTCAAGAAAAGGGTAAGAGCAAATTACATAGAAATAAATGGAAAATGTGGGAACAATACATGCAGAATAATGCACTGTGGAAGGAGTGAGGTTTACGGGAATGCAGGAATTGAACAAATTATGTAATGTTGGACTGATGATAGTTTATAGAAAAGAACATATGCATAATGTATGTAACTGGGAACATGTTAATAAGGGTGGCTATCTTTTAAGGTGTTTAAAAAGAAACATAGACCATTCCCATAGCCTCATGGTTTTTCAACAAGGGGTACTGCAGTGAGTTCACCCCTGATTGTTGGGGTATCAAAAGGCTGCCATATTATCAAAGTGGATGGCAACTGCATCCTGAGGTAAAGCACCATTGTAGAACCTGCAATGCAGTGGATGCTGATTTGCATATCGGCCCTGTCCAGGTTTCTTGGACATTTTGTCCTAAACAATGCTGCAACTCACCCCAAAGTACAGTAATTTCTTGCGACTATCACAATGAGAAGTACACAGCAGGAAGGGCTGTCCAGAGACAGACTAGAGACAGACTAGGTAAAAGAAGCCATCTGGGAACACTGAACTCTGAGGGTTTGCTGCAACACCCTCATTTGATAATCGATGCACTGCATTACAGAGCAGCTGAATCTTGGGAAAGTTTTAAAGTTCTGAAGAAGTTTTACAAGAGAGGAATGCATTTGTCTGAGAGAGTGAGAGAGAGAGAGAGAGAGAGAAAGAGAGAGGAGGGTATTGCAAGGAATATCTCATCAACCTTCAATAATATATTCTCTCTTAGTTGGACATCCTGCAACTAGAGTATCAACATTGGTTGAAGTTTTAAAAGGTGAGGAGTCATCTCAGTCTGTAGCCAGTAGTCCAACAGGAGGAATTGGATGGACTGGGTCATGCAAGATCCACAGTTTCTGGGTGATAAAGGTAAATGTACAAAATATTAAGCTTTGTACAGTCAGTAAACCATTAGTAAGGCACAGATTCTGTAGATTTCCTTCTAATATTTCATCTGTACTAGAGGTGTTCTAAACAGCAGTCATCCAGGTGACCGTCACAACAGCCAGGAACAACTGCTGCAAATTCAAGCTAAGTAACAGCAAATGTAAAATCAGTCTGAAATGCATGGGTCCATATTCTAATGTCAGAGGGTCTGTAACCTCATGCAGAAAAAATATGAGCAACTAAGCCTATACCAAGCCAATGAGACAAGAAGGCATTACAGATATTATAGGAAAGATGCAGTAGCTTGCAATGTTTGTATCTAACATGCATGAGATAATTATGCCTACAATGCTTACCTTTCAAAAGTTTCTAGATTTTGTTCTTCATATTTCTGCACTTCCTCAGTCACTTCTTTTACCAAATGGCCCAAGGTTTCTTGTTCTATATAATGTTTTTCATAAATTTGTTGCATTAATGATCACAAATTTTTATTTGAAGCTTCTGACAGTTTTGCTTGTGGATGCACTGTGACCACACAGACTCAGCAGGCTCAAACTCCACTGGGTAACGGTTCTCCCAACAGATGTCGCCCTTGTGTCAAGACAAACCAGCCCCCTTCCCAGAACAGGTGAGTTGGCAGCAACCACTCACTTCTATCCTCCCAAGCCAGCTCCTACAGGTGACTTACCTTCTATATTAGCTCAGATCATATGGTGCTTAGTCAGGGCTTCATCCTCCTATGCCACAGACCACGTGTAAACGTTAATATTCAACTTATTTTCAATACCTCCACCTCTTGTACTTTTAGCCACAAAATCCAAAGCATAAAAAAATGTTTAAAATTAAGGCAGGTTGTGTAAAGTTTGAATTATGATTATTTTGTGTCCAAATGGTACAGTCATGGTCATATGTGTGTTCATTGAACTTCTGCACTGTCTTGCCTACATAAAAAGCAGAACGGTTGCAGCAATAAGCTGAACAAAAAAAATTATTTAATGTATCTTTGAAATGGCCAGATAAAAACAATACTTTCTAAACTTGATGATACAAGTATCAGTATTCCTTTTTCTAAATTTACACTGTCAGCAAAATCCACAAGGATAAATATATTTTTTTTTCTTAGCAACACAACTTCCTGAACTTTCCTTGCTAGCTTATTCCTTTATATTTTGACATCTCTCATTGGGAAAAAGCAGGCCATGGCTCTATTTTTTCACCGTTATCTTCATATTCAGATAGAATCCTCCAATTATTCCCCATAACAGTACAGACATTCACAGCATAGCTAATATGAAGACAGTATCCACACACCACACTTTCCTTACCTTCATTGTTAAACAGGTGCTTCAGCCACACACACAAACAAAACCACTATGCTAGTAAATGTTACTTCTATTACAATTGACATCTTACAGTGGTTCTTTTACTAAATCTACCACATATTGTTTTTCAAAAAATTCTGCTTCCAGGTTCTCACTTTCATTAATAATGTGCTCAGCAAGGAATGTTAGCCAGTTTGCAAATATGGCCTGATCATTCACTATATCCTTTTTTTAGATTCACAGGATACGTTTTTCTGTAATGCAATAAACTGTCACTACTGACACCCCTTCTAAATAATTTTATCAAGAGCTTACTAGCCTCTTCACTCATATATACAATCAAGTCCAGAAAATGTACCTCTTTAAAATCAAGTGTCAATGTAAACATGAAAGAATGAGCACACTGATTCATATACAACTTAAACAGTTCTAATGTTGTTATATCATTTTGCCATATAATGGAAAGATCATCAATAAAGTAGGCAACAGACCAATGATACAATGCATAAGAAATACATACTTTGCCACAAATACACCAGCAGACCTGGGTGCCATCACAGCATCCATTGCTATACCTTCTATTTGTTTAAAATAGCTGTAAAAAATATCTAGTACTAAATGAAGACACTCCGCCAATACTTTCTACCTATGCAACACTAAAATTGTTTCTAAGAGCATTCTTGAAACAAATGCCAACCATTCTCCATTTGGAATAACTATGTGCAGTGATTTAACATCCACTCTTATTAATCTGTCATTATTATCAATAAAACAGTGTAAGAAACTTCTCTGTGTGGAAGATTTTCAGTCCATATATTTCTAGTTAATCACTGTATACTATTAATTATACAGTAATTAACTAGAAATATATGGACTGAAAATCTTCCACACAGAGAAGTTTCTTACACTGTTTTGTTTTTGGACCCAATACACTTTAGTGGGTTGTTTTGAGACATCGGGGATACCATGGAGATTACTTGTTTTTTCATTATTATCAATAGCTACATTTTTACTTTATCAATAAAATCTACTGTGTCTAACATATGATGGAGACCTCATTAGATATTTCATAAAACGCTCAGTGAAAAATGTCATTGGTTCGATTGCCATAGTTTATAAGTTCAACATATCCTGTATTCAAGATGAGAGACTGTCGAGGAACTGAGACTATTTACTGTTAAGTGCTTCTACCTGATAACCATGTCTAGTTTTGAAATGCATGCATTATTTGGTTTCCATATTTTAAGGTGAAGTTTGTTCCACTATCCTAGTACATAAAATGTCATAAACAAGTTTCTCTTAATTCTGAAGTCATTTTAAACTGTTGAATAACTGGTAATCTTAGCAATTATATCAGCAGGCAACAGGTACAGGGAACAGAAGTAGTAGAAGATGGACTGATGTGACAAGCAGGGAAAGAATGAACAGTAGGCACCGATGGCAATGAATAGAAAATGGAGTGAAAAGTGATGAAGGGGAGGTATATTCAAAAACAGGCAGAAGTAATACCAAAAGACACAATGAATTGCGAGAGACTGAACTACAGGATGTGTGGCACTAATGTGAAAACACATTAAAGATGAGTAAGGATAGGAAGGTAAATCCAGAGGATGGCAATCCTTAGGTATCACCAGAGCAAAGAAGGGAAGGAATACAGAGAGAAACTTGGAAGGAGGAGGGCAGAAACTTAACAATAAGGGCAATATTTAAAGAAGAATCTACAGGAACAGGCAGTCAACAGAATTACTTGCATGATGAATCAGGATAATGATATGAGAATCCACAAGGAGTCAAGAGGAAGTATATAAAGCAAAGAAGGGCATGGATGGACAAGCATATCCAAGACAGGGCAAAGGGAATGCCAGTGCTGGTGGAAATAACTATAAGCATCATATGGGGAGAAAAGGGAGGACTACGAGTTTATTTAGGATTGACAGTTTCAAAACCAGCTTTTGTAACAACATGCTTAGCAGTGGCCAAGTGGGCTGAGGACAGAAAAGGACATCTACATATAGTAATAGATGCACAAACAAGCTGGAGATGAGAGAATGTAGAGGCAGCAATAGCAGTACTTTGTAAGGCGTTGGAAAGTACTACTACAACATCAGAAATGTCACCCATATCAAAGACCAGCAATACTAAACATTAAAGTGTTAGACAGTTTGCTGGCTGCCCTTGGGGGTGGGGGAGAACCTGAATTATTGAAGTGGAGGGTAAGTAAGGATAGGCTCCACCACCTTAAATACTTTGAAATGAATAACTAAAGCAGGGGTTAGAAAGACACATTAAAACAGTTGCATCTTTAAACCACAAAAAAGGAGGTAAGGAAAGTAAAAGTGTTCAACAAAGGCAGAAAAAATGGAGTAACGGTGAAAGGCTAATTAGCAGGTCAAGTTAGCAAAGAAGAGATCAGTACGTTACCACTTTGAAAAGGAAGGAGTACAAGCAGTCATCAACAGAACATCAGGCAGTGGAATAAATAAGGACAGTAGAATTAAGAAGGTAGGAGGGAATGGGAAATCTGAAGCACATGAAGAGACATTACTGGTAACATTCAATATTAAGGAGAAAGCGCAAATCAATGGGACCATCACGAGTGGGGTAAAAATGGTGGTGTGGAAGAGTCTAGAAAGGAGGATATTAGTAAAGTCATACTGAAATTATTAAGGAATACAGTGAAAGGAAAGAGAAGGAATGAAAGAATCTATGAAAAAGAAAACAGGGGACTGGGCAATGAAATCAGTCGTACTTACCAGTGCAAGAAGCATAAGAAGAAAGAAGGCAAACACTAACAATGGGAATAAGCAGGATGTAAATGGGATATGGGAACAAGCCCAGTGAAAACAGTGGTTGGCATACGTTGGAAACAGGTTATGGGTTGTTAGGAAGCAAAAGACAGCCAACCAAAGTGTGGATTGCAGTACGCAGAAAGGATGAATTAGAGGGGAAACAGTAAGTAAAGAGTTAAAACTGTCTATAAAAATGAAGGTGAAGGACTTGTACAGTAAGTTTCTTCGTAAATGTGGTCAGTGTGAAGGTAGGATTTGGTACACACACTTTCTGCAGGCCACCTCATGCAAGCATGAAGGACAGCAAGTCAGTCGAACAAAATAAAAGACTAGATAGTTAATGAAGTTAGTTAATGAAGTGAGTGACTGTGACTGAAGTCCTCAATGTGCCTGAAGAAGGCAGGAGTACCCAGCATTCTAAATGGGTACAGAGAAAAGAGAGACTGAAATATTCAGTTTTGAAGAGTTTGTGCAAAACTGTCAGCTGGAAGTTGAACCAGAAGAAGAAGAATCCTCTATACTGTTCTAGGAAATGATTGACGTAAAGAATCTGCGTATCAGGGAAGTACCCTATCTATAAACAAAGACCAAAGAGAAGAAAAAGATAAGGGTTTGTGACTACAAAGGAAAAGTGTACCACAGCACAGACTGGAGCTAAAGGTGGAACTGTCTCAATCTACATTAGCAACAAATACAACTCCAGATGGGTTAAATGTAATGATGCCCTGCAGTTCAACCACCCTGAAGTCTCCATAGACAAGATTCCTTACCATGTTCTGGCCAGTTACAGGTAACCCTCTATGACCTACGAAGACCATAACCTAGGCTTACTACAGGTGCGATCCAACCAAATACCTTATTCATTCGAGACTTTAACTACCCCTCCATAGACTGGGAAACATACACTGCCTGGAACTGACAGACTCAAAAGTTTCCTGGACTTCATCAACACAAACACACTGGACCAGACAGTGTGCACTCCAAGCAGAAAACCTGTACAAACTCGTAAATGGCTTCACTGAGAAAACCATACCTACCAGAAGTAGGCCCAGATCTTACACAAAAACTCAAGCCCTACTAGTGAAATCCTTACCTTAACAGGATATATAACAAAAGAAAAAAAAACAGTGCCAAAACAACAAAGAACTCCCACAGAGACAAGAGTTCTCTGATTCAAGTAAACAAGAAACAAAGAAGTCTAAAAGTCCAACAAGGCCATTTATGAGGTCAGGATAGCCACCCAGGCAAAGGACAATCACAAGGCCTTCTTCAGCTATGTGAGGAACCTTAAAGGTAATGTAAAACAGTGTGCAGAACTGGTGGTAAATGGTACAACCTTCTCTGACCAGGCTCACATAGCATATCAACTGGCTGACAAAAATTTAGCTCTAACTTCACCCCCACCACCCCCTGTGAAATCCCTTCTAGCATATCCCCCCTTCTCCAGCTATCAACAGCAGGCCCTGGTGGGCTCACTAAGGACAAAAACATTGCTTCAATGGGCCCTGACAATACCCTAGACTGCCTCCTAAATAGCCTAAACTATGACTTAGCAGGACCATTTGAGGCACTCAAACTGCAGCCTCAAAACAGGTTACATGCCAGGTGAATGGAGGGTCACAATTGTCGTACTTCTTCATAAGAGTGGACCATCAACCTACCCAGGAACTAAACACCCATAAGTCTGATAACTGACATGCAAAGCCATGGAATGAGTTATCATGGAAATAATCAGCAAGGACACTGGCAACCTACAGACATTAGATCCATCCCAGTTTGGCTTTGTGAAGGGAAAGTCTTGCCTACTCAGCCTGGTAGACTTCTTTGAGATGGTCACCAAAGCTATGGATAAAGTGAAAATGATGCATACCACCTACTTTAACCTGGCCAAGGTATTCGATACTATACCCCACTCAGGTACTGTTGATAAACTCTCAGAACTAGGCATAAATTCCTACATAACTTGCTGAGCCCACCTCAATCAGGAGACCTGTTACCAGAGAGTACCCCAGGGCTCCATGATGGGCCCACTCCTTTTGGCAACTACCTTTTGGAAGTAAAGGTCAATGCTAAAGGCCTCTGGCTCATCAAGTTCACAGACGACTCTAAATTGGGAGCTATCATAGACCCCCCCATGACAGCAACAACCTACAACAGTCTAAAACAAACAAATGACTGCTGCTAAAGCCACTGATTAAAACTCAGTGTGAAGAAATGCATTATAGTGTGCTTTTGAAAATCATCCACCCCAAGCTAATTACTCCATCAATAAAACACTCCTAAGAGCTGACCTAATAGTTAGGGATCTCGAAACATACATAGACAGTAATCTGGCTTTCGACCAACATGTAGCCAAGACAGTAAGAAATTCAATCTGTCACCCAACTCATAAGCAAGGGTATGGCATCCAGGCCCATGGAAGTTACAGTACCACCCTACTCCGCCCTTATCAGACCCATCATTAAAGACAATGCCCCATTTCGCACATACTTAACCAGGCACCTGTAACAACTGGAATACGAATACCCTCAAAGTTTGCTCATTACGAGAATACAGGGTATGAATACTCTGTCTTACAGAGATCACCTTAAGACCACATCTCTGTACTCAATCTCCTACAAGTTACTGACAGGCGATCTATGCTGAGCATACAAAGAAGACATCCTCAGCTCTGCAAAACAAACAGCACCGGAAAAACTATATCCAACTTTGCTTGCAACATAAACAAAACATGCTGGAGAGACTGATATGTGTCTCAAAGGGTCTCCACACTATGGAATAAGCTTCCCATGTACCTGACCCAATTTAAAGGAAACCTTCATCACTGAATGGTAAATTGCAAATTCACTGCCAGTCTGGTTTCCATTTCTGTAATGGACAGATGTTGACATTAAGTAAATTAATCCCCAACTAATATACCCCCCAATAACCCTTAGCTACCTCTTTACTAACCTACCCCACCATACAGGCATCCAAGGAACTTGGTGACAAAATTGGGTTGGCTTGCATAACAAAGTTTGCAAAGATGCTGGTGATTGTTAAACTAGTATGACCCTATGAAGAACAGGAAAGCTCACAAATGGATATCAGATATTTAAATGTTAAAAGATTACAAAGAGGTGGACAATTAAAGAATATCAAAAAGAAAAAAAACTAAGGAGGGAAAAAACATTAAAAAGTTGCCAAGGTAAAAAGAAAATAAACCTATCTGCTTAATGAGATAGGCGAGGAGAGTAACAAGGTACGGTGAAAAATACAAAAAGTAAAAGAAAAGGGGGGAGGATTATACAGATCATTTGGGGGACACTACAAAAACAAGGCTAATCAGAAATGGAGAAGGGGATAGGGAAAAAGATTAATGTCAGATATCAAGACAGGAGAAAAGGCCTTCTATATGTATGAAGAAGATTAGGACTGAGATTGGAAAACTACTTTGGGATGGAAAAACAAAAATAAAATTAAAAACAGGTAAAAAAACAAACAAACAAACAAAAAAGTATTGAGGGAAAAGACAGAATTCACAGGGAAGAATGGTATGAATGAGGAAGAAATAAGGCATATGATGCAATCTTGAAATGTGCAGCCACGGCTGACATAAAAATGCACTTAGCCTTGAAGGTGGGTACAGAAGGAAAGACTAGGCGCAAGGCATTTTCAGAGAGATATATTTATACATGCCTATTTACCTAATTTTTAACCGTAATGAAGGCCTCACCTTGTACCTTTCCTTTCCTTATGTATCCTTTCCTTAAACAAGTACTACTTTCATGACTCACCCAAAAAAATGCACCCATTTACTTTTTAACTAAACTCACTTTCTCTCACTCCTCACTATTCCTTCTCATCAGACTGTCAATATGCTGAAGTATACCATCCTGTAGTCCTAACACTTGTATTCTAGAAGTTTTTCACAGGTCTGCTTCAGAGATCACATTGCATCATGGTGGCTGCTGCCTACTGACTCCCTTATACCCCTTCCTCCAATTCTCTATGCTGATGAACCCAAAAACATTATTAATGTTTTTAGATGGGGTCCTCACTTTTTGCTCAGGTACAGCTTCTACATTCTCCTTCCTTCCCCAGAAGAGGGCATCTCCCAGCTGCTGCTGGAAAATTGAGATTTCCCCCTCACTGTAACCCCTCTACCTCACTGACAACCTTTTATTTCTGCTTCCAAGTCTGTCATTATCATCCATCTTTTTATATCTGGTAATCTAAATACTGCATACAGCCACCAGAAATCCCAAGTCTTGACTGCAGTCAACATCTACAACCACCCCCAGCACCCCCAATCCCTGACCTTTTTCTCTGTGCATTTTATCTCTTCTTGAATATGTGCCAACATTACCTTCCCCTTTCCTATTGTTCTCTCTTTCCAAAACATCTTGAATCAAAGTAACATCACAGTGCAGTCTCAGCAACTGACATTACTTTCACAGCTACACTGTAAATGTTTATATATGCGAACACTCTACAAAGAAGACTCAATTCACTTTACTGACTCCACTTAAAATATACCATCTGCTCTTCTTGCCTTTTCCAATTTCATACTGTACTCTTCCCTTCAATGACAGAAGCTTTATGTATTGTCTTCTTCACAGGTACAGAATTATTTAAGCCTCCCCTCCACTTAACTTTGAACTGCCTACTGTATACTTAACACTGGAATACAACCCATCATAGCTGTGTTCTTGAAGCCAGCTGTTGTTTTTCGCAACAGCCTTTAAAACACTGACTAAAATCTCTTTTTCTGCTTTTACTATCCACATTTGCATATGGCATCACTATAAAGTTAACTGGAAAACAGCTCGCGTAGTACTCCCTTAGTGCAAATACCTCTTTAGACACCTCCAAAATAAAGATGAAGTTTAAATAACAAATGTTGCCAGTATAAAAATGATTTTAATATAACAAACAAAAGTCAGGTATATAGGTTAATCGCTTTTGTCCTTATTTAGCTGTGTAAAGGACTTCATCAGAACCATCTACCCAATATACAACTTGCCTTATATACACCTAGGTGTAATTGTTTAGTGGTCCATACCAATTTAATTACATTCTTTTATAGATTAAATGCCACTAACTCCCCATGTTTAAATGAATAGATTGTTATTCTCCCAGCTTTAAAAATGAAAGCAGAGTGTCTGACATCTTTAGAATGCACCTATTAGAACTTTAATATGTGCATGTTCTGTACTTTACACATTTACAAGACTTGTCTTGACTTTATATTTTTAAATAAGCATTGTTTATTTTAAAATACTGTTTAAAACATTTTATAACATTTTTATATTTTTTCAGAGGGTATACAGTGGATATAAAAAGTGTACACACCCCAGTTAAAATGCCAGGTTTTTGTGATATAAAAAAATGAGATAACAATAAATAATTTCAAAACTTTTCCCACCTTTAATGTGACCTATGTACAGTTCAATTGAAAAACAAACAAATTTGTTAGGTGAAAAATATAAAAAAATAAAAAATGTACAATAAGCTGGTTGCATACGTGTGCACACCCTTAAACTAATAATTTAGCACCTTTTGATTTAATTACAGCATTCATGCATTTTTTAAAGTCATCTAGGTTAAGCACACAAGCCCTTCCCATGATGAATTTGAAATGGGTTGGGTGGAGAGTCTGCATGTAACCTATATCCTTATTTATTAATTCCATAATGACCTTTCTGTAGCCTTACAGATGAGGCTGGTCAGGGTTATGGTTTCTACAATTACCAAAGTCTATTGAAGCACCACCTTTGTGCAAAGGAATGACTGTTACTGCCCTCCCATTCATCAAGCAGAAAGCCTGGTTTGAGGCTGATACTGAATAGCGTCTGTATGGAATCTGACAAGTCATATTTCAGGCTGCTCAGCAGGCAGTCTGATGTGTTGCTGGGCACCAAACAAGTACTGTCCTTGGCCTTAGCATACTGAGGACTTGTTCTTGCGATATTTGAAGGGGTGTATATGCGGGTATCTGACCCATGTCACTGAAAGGGAGAGGACTGAGTGAAGTTTGAGGTAAATTTGTCTGCTAGTAGTCTGGCAATGTCCTCTGGATCTGAATACGTGATATAACTTACTATTAGTTTTGCACAGTGCTAGACATTGTTTTTAATGTTTCTACCATAGTTAAAGAAGCCTTTGTGGCTATCCTTTGTTTAATGGCTAGTTATAGCTCATATCTGGATTTGATCAGGGTTCAGAGTTCCTTGTTTAGTTTAGCAACACCATTTTTGCTACCTTGAGAGTTAAAAAAAGTCACTGCACACAAAAATAAATTTGTTATACAGCCTGTTTATACTAGGGTTCCACTACGGGGGGGGGGGGGGGGTATTTTTAAATTTGGCATTGTATTTACATCTGAGGGGGACAGATGTGTCTATGCAACTATTTAAACGGGCACAAATATGGCAGTAAAGGACTGTGTATAAGCAGAGGCATCCTCAAGATGGAAGGGGCTTTCGAATTTAGCCAGGTCATCACTCAGTTTTAGTAGATTTGCTTTTGCATAATCTCGGTATACAGAGATATTGGAAGTTGCTTCAACCTTCAGTTTTACGGTCACTGTGTCTGATTTGTGGTCTGATTTGGCCGGGGTGGAAGTTAAAATGGGTGGGGTGCAAAGCTGTTCTATACTGGTAAGGAGGAAACAAAAGATTTTATTGTGCCCGGTTGAGGTTTAGTGTAACAGGTTCATAGAGTTTGCACTGATGAAGTTCAGAAATTTCTGGACATACACATTTGAAGATGTATATCGCTCAGCAGTAGCATAGCTAGGGGAAGTGAGAGGGGAAACTGCCCTGGTTGCAAGGTTTTGGGGATGTGATCAGCCAATCCCAATCTCTCTCTAATGCAATACCGGCTTTTGCATTTGCAGTCAAACTTGAGCACTGTAGCAAGCAGTTTGCTACAGTTTTTTTTTTCCCCACTAAAACCTAAGCGCTGTAGCACTCCCTGCAGGCAGTGTATGAATGAACTGTAGCAACGGTTTGCCTCATTTGTAGCAAATAGTTTACTACAGTTTAAAAGACATTTTTTTAAATAAAATAAGTTAAAGGAGGTTTGGAGGCAGGGCAGAGAAACTGGACATGAATAGCTGGGGCGAGAGGGGGGAAGGCATGCCATACAGCTATCTGGTCACCCGGTTGGCGTGTCAGTAGAAAGATCGTCATTTATTTGTTTATTTATTTATTTTGCTTCACTTTTACGGAAGAGCTTGTGATCGGCTTATTACAGTGAAGTGCTTATTGCTTTTTCTTTGGTCTTCACTTGAAGAGATGAGGGGTGGGGCGCTGGTTCACAGTACTGTCCCAGGGTGCTATGCTTTTGTCTCTCAGTTTATTAAGGGTAGATGAAGTCTCTTAGGAGAATGGTGTTTGGCTTAATACTTGGGACTCCGTACTAGTTGAGTAGGAGCTGTGCGGCGAGTGGGACATAAGGAGGATCTAATAGTAAACTATGATATCATATGGGGTTTTATTATAGTAAGTTGTATGTGGAAGACTTCCAGCTTATCTTGTTTAATGAGTCTGGAGGTGATACTTTTTTTTAAGAATATGGAGACAATGACCATTTTCGTGCCTTTGTCTAATGTGGTAGGCCTGAATGTGTGATAGGCATTGAAACCCTGTACTGACGGAGTATTTTTGTTGGTATTGAACCAAGTCTCTGTGATGATGCATATATTGATGTTTTCCAGAGTAAGGAGTGCTTGTAGGAAATGGAGTTTTTTTTGTTAAGGCTCCTAGCACTGAGCAGCAATACCTTAATGTTATCTGGGTTCTGTTTTGTTATGCTGGAAGCTTTAGAAGACTGACATTGCCTAAAAAAGTTTGTTGTGGGTAGACAAGGATTTAGCCACTATACAAAAGCCTTGAGGGAAACAGGTGTAGGCCATCCCTGGCAAACCAGATGGGACTGTCTACCATCTCCTCACAGGGCTGACATACATTGCAACACCTCTGAATGACAACAGAAGCTAATCTAACTGTTGAAAACAATCTTTTGTTCATATTCTGGCTTCAAGCTTGGTGATGGCAGAATGTTGCTCAAGGCTAGGTTCATACCAGTCAGACATATTCAGAGAATTCCATCTATCTTGTCTCTCTTCACATAGTTCAGGGATGTATGTTTTAAGTTTTTTTCACTGAAGTGCAATATGACTGTGTCATACAACTGTGGTGCAAGGACTTGAGCACTTGTGTAATGTGGCAAATTCTGAACCCTGATATGCAACTGACTGTGACCCTCTCCTTGCCTGGTAAGTAGTGCATTTATGTGTCTGATTACAAAGAAACCTAGGACTAGGACAGTGGGTTGTATTCAGGTCTGCCTTAATTGGCTTGTGAATTGAGTCAAGTGTGACTCTCAGATGTAAGTTTCATGGTGGACACTGCCTGTGTTGTGTGTTTGTGAGGTTGCTAAGAGCACTTATTTCTTAGGTTACTTTCAGGAGGCCTTTGTGGTTTAGGTAGGCTACTTTTAAGAGCCTCTGCAGGTGAATGTCTAAGTGTTTGGTCTGAGCTGTGTGTGCTTTGCTTAGTGTGGTGTTTTGTGATACTAACAACTGGCTTGTTATTCATCAGGGCTTCGTGTAAGTGTTTTGCCTCAGACAACATTGTAAAACTATATTCACATACTGTGAAGTTGACTTAAGTAGTAGGTGGCTGTCAGTACACATGAGACAATTTCTACATTGTCACAGGATGCTCATTTCAATCAGGCTGCCTACAGAGATGGTTGGAAACTGTATATCCATGGTTCCAAGTGCTTATTAAATTGGGCTGTAGTGGGAGTTGAGTCTATAAGGTTTGGAGTTGATTAATTCAAGTGCTGTCAAAAAGTACAGTTGTGTACACTTACCATAAATGTAGATGTTCGAGTGTATTCACTGTTGCAGTCATTACATTTGGGTAATCTGCTGGCAGGTTGCCCTCAGTCGGCCTGATTAACAAAGTCTTGGGTCCTGCGTCGGTTGCTGTCCCTTCTTCCATGACGTCAGGTCGTCAGGGGTATAAAACATGCAGCCGATGCCATTACATCAGTTTTTCTTTCCCCAGATGTCAGGTGTCCCCCAAATGGGGAGCATAAAATATATATATATATATATATATATATATATATATATATATATATATATATATATAAATTAAAAACACAAAAATGTACCTCCAAACAAAAGCAAATGCGCCAAAAAGGCTTTTAAGCATAATAAAAGAAAGAATAAGTATAGTAAAAGAAAAACAGGGGGCTGGAGGGAGGGTAACCAGGACTGCAACAGTGAATACACTCGAACATCTACATTTATGGTAAGTGTACACAACTGTACTATGTTCATCATGTTTCACTGTTGCAGTCATTACATTTGGGTAGATTCCCAAAGCTAAGGTTGGGAGGATGGTTTTATACAGCATTAGGACCAGCTATAATGCCCTGCAAAACAGCAGTGGCAAAGCCAGCTCCAGATTTAGAAAAAATTGTTAAGTGATAATGCTTGGTGAAAGTATGAACTGAACTCCAGGTAGCAGCTTTTAGAATATCCCTGGTAGGAACACCTCTGAGAAAGGCTGCTGAAGTAGATGCAGCCCTGGTGGAATGAGATCTGATCCCCTGGGGGATATGTTTTCCATGGTGCTTATAACAGAAATGAATACAATGGCTTATCCATTTAGAAATGGTTTGCTTTGAAATAGCCTTCCCCTCTGCCCCTGCAGCAAATGCTACCAGCAGTTGTTCAGATTTTCTTTGAGATTTAGTCCTGTCCAAGTAGAATCTGAGTTGTCCGTGTACATCCAATTAATGCAGAATCCGCTCTTCCTTGTTCTGTGGATTGGGAAAGAAAGTTCATAGGTTCATAGGTTCATACTAGGCTATCTGCCCGAGGGCATTTATAAGCCTAGCCCATAGTTTTGTGGCTTACACCACCCCTTTAGTTTGGAGAAACTATGCCCATTATTTTGCTGTGCCTCTGTCGAGCAGTGACACTGAGGTAACCCCTGGGGTGTATCTGCGATCTCCCATCCATTGGTCAAGATTCCTCTTGAACAAGGCCAGCGAGGTGCTCTGCCTCACATAAACCGGGATTTTGTTCCACAGCATAGGGAGTCTTTGGGTGATGAATCTATCCCTCCAGCACGTCCTATTAATAACCATGTCGAGGTTTAAGTCTCCGCCCTTGTGGCTCTGAGGGATCTAGATTTTTGAGATGAAGCATGTTCATCAAATCTGGGTTTGACATGGCCTTGTATGTCAGGCATAGGTCACCTCTGAGCAAGCGGTAAGCAACTGAATATAACTGGAGTTCTTTCAGTCGGGCAGCATAAGACAGATTTTTGAGACCCTTTATCCTTTTGGTGAGGAACTTTTGTGGCCTCTCCAGCTGCTGCAAGTGTCGGGTCAGATACATTCCGAATGGGGCATTGTACTCGATCATTGGTCTGATGAGTGATGAGTATAGGGAGACTATGACTTCCCTTGATCTAGATGTGAATCCCTTCATGATAAGGTGGGCAATGTAGAAGGTCTTCCTAACTACTTTAGCAATATGAGTGTCGAATGAAAGGCTACTGTCAACCTGGGTTCCCAGGTCCCTAATAACTTCTTCTGTGTTCAGGGGATTGCCACCTATATGGTAGCTAGGGGTAACCTTATTTTTCCCGAAGGGTATGACTATGCATTTCTTGGCATTTAACTTTAGGCCATGGCTCTGGCACCAGTTATCCATTTCTGTGAGACCCTTCTGAAGGATATCTGTGTTGGATGTGTTTTCAACTACGGCGTCCAGTTTGCAGTCATCTGCAAACTTTGTCAGCCATAACCCTCCTGTGTTTGCTTGTACTTCAGAAAAGTAGATGCCAAACAAGAGTGGGCCCAGGACTGAGCCCTGTGGGACACCACTTGTGACAGGCTTTGAGTCTGACATGGCGCCAGCAACTCTGACCCTGTGGGTTCTGTCACTCAGCCAGTTTGCAACCCATCTTGTAATGTATGGGTTTACATTTAAGTTGATGAGTTTTCATTGATACCCGAGTGAGGTATTGTATCAAAAGCCTTCGCCAGGTCTAGGTAGGCTGTATGGACTGCCTTTCCCTCGTCAATGGCCTTGGTGACTGTTTGAAAAATCAACCAAGTTTAAAAGGCATGATCTGCCTTTGACAAAGCCAAACTGGGTTGGATCCAAAGTCTGCAAGTTCCCTATGTCTTTATTTATGAGATCCATTATGATCCTCTCCATGGCTTTGCAGATAAGGCTTGTCAAGCTAATGGGACGGTAATTTCCAGGGTCGGTGGAGGCACCGCCTTTGTGGAGTGGGACCACAGTCGCTGTCGCCACTCCTGGTACGTATCTGGAGGTGAGACTAAGATTAAACAGCTGTCCTAACTGCGGGTTTAATTCCTCGTTGAGTTCATGGAGCACACAGCCGGGGACACCATCAGGTCCCATGGATGCTGTGTTCTTTGCCTTGGAGAGAGCAGTTCTCACCTGGGCGTTAGAGATGTTTGGGGCCTACACTCATTTGGTATAGATATCTCTCCTTTAAGGGGAGAGGGGGGGGAGAAGTTTGCACTGAACCTGTCAGCCAGTATGTTGGCAATGTCTGTAGGATCAGTAATCTTCACATCATTTTGAACTAATTCTGAGCATATCTGGGAGTTTCCTCCTAGGTTTCTGACATAGCTAAAGAATGCCTTATGGTTGTCTTTAGAGTCCTTAGCTATTTTTTCTCAAAATTAGCTTTGGATGATTTTATGAGAGCTCTTAGCTTTTACTTATAGTGATCAGCGGTGTCTTACCTTTTAAGGATTTTGCTCTATCTTGTAGTAGCTTTCTCCTTTTGTTGTAGAGTTTGTTTATGGCTGGGGTCCACCAGACTGGACGATTGCCTTTGGTACAAAGAGTCTTTGTTTTGCTTGGGATTGCCTGATCCATGCAGCCCTGCAGGTGCTGGTAGAAGGCATTTGTAAGTGATTCAGCGGTTTGAGTAATGTTAACCCGGCTCAGGGCCTTAAAGGAGACCACACTAGTCTTTAGAAGTGTGAAGTCGGCTTCGAGAAGTTCTTTACTGTGGTCTTTTCATTTCGGTGGGTGCGGGATGAGGACCTCCAGCGAGATTAGTTTGTGATCAGATCTCACCAGTGAGGGGTATACTTCCGGCGTTGAACATTGTGCTCCCATGTTCGTGATGATGAGATCAAGTATGTTTTCTCCTCTTGTGGGGATGGTGACTAGTTGTTCCATGGCATTTGAGTTTATGAATTCCAGGAACTTTTGGGCTAGAGTGTTTGGGCTTGAGTAGTGTTCCCAGTCTATATTAGGGTAGTTGAAGTCACCTAGTATGATGGTGTTCGGAGATACATTTATCCCCTCCAGTGTTTTCAGGAAGGCCATATGAGGTTCCTGAGTTTGCGAGGGTGGCCTGTAACATGCTACAAATTGCAGAGCAGTCTTGCCTATGGTTAATTGCACCTGGATGGTTTCCGATGCATCGTGCGATGCCACCAATCTTGAGGTGTGGGTGTCCTTGATGAATATCGATACCCCTCCTCCTTTCTTGGTATTGTCCGGGTTTTGGGGCCGGAACCCATGATATGAGGTAAAACCTGATAGTGCTGGGGTGCTCTCAGGAGCCTTGAACCAGGTTTCTGTCACAGCACAGACATCGATGTTCTCCATACTGAGAAGGGCCTCGAGTGCGTGCATCTTGAGGTTGAGACTTCTGGCATTGAGCAGCATTACCCTTAGTTTTTTTTCTTTGTTTTGTTCTAGGGTGGTAGGTTTAGAATTTGAGCCTTGCCTAAAAAAGGCACTATGGGAGTGGCAAGAGCCTTTGCCAAAATCCGGAATCCCAGGGGTGACAAGTGCAAGCCGTCCTTTGCAAAGCAGCGTGGCTTGTCCAGCATGTCATCCCAGGCAGACAGACATTGGATCCCCTTTGAATGACACCAGAGTTTAAGCCAATTGTTAAAGCTGATCATCTTATCTCTGTATTGTGGCATCATTCTTGGTGAAGGTAGGATACTGCTCAAGGTCAGGGTCATACCTGCTTGGGCTACATAATCAGAGAGCTCCTCTATGTCTCTTTTCATGTAGTCCAAGGAGGTACGTCTCAGGTCGTTAACACCAGCGTGGACAATGATTGAGTCGTACTTGTACCTGCTGTTGAGAGACCTGAGTGCATGCGTTATGTGGCGGATTCTAGCACCCGACAGGCAGCTTACTGTGACCTTCTCCTTACTCAGTCTGGTGGCGGGACGTCAGTGTGTCTGACTATGGAGTCACCAATGACTAGTGTGTCTGGCATTGTGTTTGGCCTTAAGGGCTGTGACTGCTTGACACTCTGACTGTGTGGTCTATGTGTTGCAGGTGTTGTGTTCTGAGGTGGTAGTTGTTTGGGTGTCTGCTTTGGTGGCCTCTGCTGTTTTGGTAGATTTTTGATCAGAGCCTCCGAGTATGTCTTTGTGTGTTTATGTGTATGATTTGAGGTTGTGATGGTATTATGTGAGACTGGGTCTATAGTGTGTGTGGTTACCTTCTCCTCCTGTCTGGTCATGCCAGTCCTATGTTGAGAGAGCTCAGCCTCCAGTTTGGCCGTATAGTTGCATCTCTCGCATGTATTTGTGTTTTGTGGGAGGAGGAGAGGGTTGTCTGTGTACATGAGGCAATTGTAACATTGCCTCAATATTCCCAGGTTCACCAGCTGAGCAGGAGAGGACATTAGCAACTGATCCCTCGACATGCTAGAAGGAATAGACAGAAAAACTTAAGAAAAGGTTCTGGGGGATGTGGGTGACCGAGAAATGGGGTTTGCTTTTTTGGGGTACTTTCTATAACAAGAAAGTTGGCAAATGAATGGACTGATTAAGAGCCACAATGGATACCACCTTGAGCATGCATGATGGATTGGTCCTGAGTGACACCCTGTCCGCATGAAAGATGATGAAAGGCTCCACTGCCATAAGGGCCTGTAATTCAGAAATCCTTCTAGCTGAAGTAATTGCTAAAAGGAAGGCTGTTTTCCAGGAAAGAAATTTTAAGTCTGCAGTTGCAGCTGGCTCGAAAGGAGGTAGAGTGAGTTTCTCCAATACTAAGTTATGGTCCCAGGCAGGGGTTGGTGCTCTCCTGGGTGGTCTCAAGTTTTTGGCCCCTCTGAGATACTGCTTTAGAAGAGGATGAGAGAAGGGGGGGGGTCTGCATTGTAATGAGCTGAAATGGCTGAGGCATGGATTTTTATGGAAGAATAAGACAGGCCCTTGTGAAGCATCTCAGTTAAGTATTGCATAATCTGAGGTAAGCTGGGCACTGCTGTGCTCATCCCTTGAGACTGACTCCAGGCACAGAATCTTTTCCATTTGTCTGCATAAGGTTTTCTAGTACTAGGTCTTCTAGCCTCCAAAATGACATCCATCACAGGTTTGCTGAGGGATGCTAAGGGTGAATTTAAGTGATTAGTCAAGCTGCAAGATTCAATGTTTGGAGCTGAGGGTGCAGAAATTGGTTCTCCTGCTGAGACAGTAAGGAAGGTATCTGAGGCAGGTGCCACGGAGGAATGTGTGACACACTGTGCAGGAGTGGGTACCAGTGTTGGCGAGGCCAGTCTGGAGCAATCAAAATCATTTTTGGTTTGTCCTGTTTGACTTTTAGTAGTACTTTGGAGAGCAAAGGCAGAGGGGGAAAGGCATAGACTGATAGGCTTTTCCAGCTGAAGGACAGAGCATCCACTTTCCAGGCTTTTTTGTGAGGAGTTCTTGTGCAAAATTTGTCCAACTGGTAGTTCTGGGTTGAGGCAAAAAGATCTATGTCTGGGCTCCCCCATTTGTGTGTCAACATGTTGAAAATCCGTGGTTCCAGTTTCCATTCATGAGGGTCCATGATATTTCTGCTTAGTTCATCTGCCAGAACATTCTGCTTTCCTGGCAGGAATTGAGCTTGTAGTTGTACTTGGTAGCTCAAGGCCGTGTTCCACAATGCCATGGCTAGTCTGCAGAGGGGGTAGGAATGTGTACCCCCCTGCTTGTTTATGTACCACATAACCGTGGTGTTGTCTGTTTCTATCAGTAATTGTCCTGGATGAAGATAGTCCTTGAAGGCTGTCAGTGCATTCTGTACAGCTAGCATTTCTTTTTGATTGATATGAAGGTGCATTTGATTTGGGCTCCATTTGCCCTGAATGCACTTCCCTTTCAGATAAGCCCCCCATGCATAGTCTGATGCGTCTGTAGTTAGGGTTTGGGCGGTGTGAATGGCAGTCCCTTGTTTTGGTGGCAGGCCTCTGCCCACCATAGGAACTCTAGGCGCAGGCAAGGTATGATAGGAATCATTGTTTCCAGGCTGTGACAATGTTGACTCCATAAACTTTTTAAGTACCACTGAAGTTTCCTCATATGCAGTCTTGCATATGAAATTAGAAGAATGCATGAGGCCATGAACCCCAAGGCTTGCAGTATTTGCCTTGCAGATAGCAGTGTTTTTGTGGCCACCTGTTTGAAGTAAGTCACCAAATGAATTTGCTTTTCTGGCGTAAGGAAAGCCATCTGGGCAGTTGTATTCAAGCTTGCACCCAGGAATGTAATCTTTTGAGAGGGTAACAGTTGAGATTTCTTTTAGTTTATGGTATACTCTAGACAGGTTAGAAGTCTTTTTACAAACGCCAGATGTTTTAGAAGAATGGCCTGGTTTTCTGCCTGAAATAGACAATTGTCCAGGTATGGATATATTTGAATGTTTCTTTGCCTGCAAATTGCAATTACTGGAGCCAGGCACTTTGTAAATACCCTGGGCGCAGTAAACAAGCCAAAGGGCAGTGCAGAGAACTGATAATGCATGCAGCCTGCTTTGAAGTGTAGGAATCTTCTGCAAGATTCTCTGATTGGGATATGCAGGTAAGCCTCTTTTAAGTCGTGAGTTGCCAACCTGGCATCCTTGCCTAGCATAGGAAGTAACTGGTGAAGAGTCAGCATCTTGAATTTTGGAATGTCCAGAAAGGTGTTTAGAGTAGACAGGTCCAGAATTGGATACTATGATTTGTCTTTTCTGGGTACCAGGAAAAGTCTGGACTAGAAACCTTGTCCCTTTTCCTCTTCTGGTACTAGCTGAAAAGCCCCCATGTTTAGGAGGGAAAGTTCCTGTTTCTGAACCTCTGCCCACTGATTTGGGGGCAGGTCTGGCCACCCGTTTGGAGTTGGCAGCGTGTGGAAATGAAATCTGTATCCCTGGAACACTATATTTAAAACCCATTTGTCTTGGATTATAAGTTGCCAGTTTCTTGAATGAAGAGCCAGTTTCCCCCCCCAAAGGGGCAGCTAAGAGGTAAGTGCTTAGTAATTTCAAAGGGAAGTCATTGAGACTGTTTAGCATAGGGTGATGCCTTGTTGTTTCCTGATTTGGAAGTGGAAGCACCCCATTGCTTAGATCTGAAAGTCCCTTGGGACTGAAACCTGGTGGTTTTGGAATGTCTGGGTTTGGCCATAGTGGCTCTGGAAGGAGCTGGAAAGGACCATTTCTTAGTAGGCCAATGCCTACTACATCTAGGAGGTTGCACTTGTAAGAAATCTTTCACAGTTTGCATAGATTTAGCTTTATCTTCCATCTTTTTTAGAACTTCTTCAGCCTTATTGCCAAATAAGCGGTCCTGCTGTAAAGGAGCATCCAAAAGTTTTGCTTTAACATGATCAGGCAGAGACTGCGCCTTAAGCCAAGCATGCCTTCTAAGCACAGAGCCTGTAACAGCAGCCCTGCAAGAGGCCTCTAAAGAATCAAAACCACATTGCAAAGTATGTCTGCCAACTTCTTCAGCTGCATGCAATAAATCCTGCAAATCTTTATTCTCCACACAGTCAGAAATCAACATCATTTTCTGTTTAAGCAGCCCCATGATATGCTGTTGATATTTTAGCATATGGAATTGACAATTTAAAGCCCTGATTGCTAAGGTTGCAGAAGTATAAACCTTTTTACCCCATCTATCCAGCGTCTCTATCAGAAGGGGTATGATTTTTAGCAGGAGAAGCCTTAATGCCCTTGGGCCCCTGAGAAATGGTTTCAGGGTCTGCAATAGGGTTTTTAAAAAGGAATTTGTGGGACTCAGGAACCCTGTAGTATCTGTCTGGTTTGCTAGGAGCTGGAGGCAAGAAATCAGGGGCCATACTGGATTCCGAAAACACATCAAAAATATCTAGTACAGGTGGTATAGCCAAAGGCCTATGCTGAGGAAGAAGGAGGAAATCCCTAAGCCTCTTTTGGGATTCAGAGAAATCCTGACTTTCCCAGTGGAAATTCCCCCTTAAGGTATGTAAAGTTTCCCCAAAAGAGAAATCCTCAGGCGGAGAAGCAGAGGGAATCTGCATCAGAGTCCTCATAAGTGGGTATGGACAAATCCAGATCATTAGAAGAGCCAGAAGAAACAGAGTCCTGTTCAGAAGATTCATAGTCAAATTTAATCCTAGGCCTCTTGGAGGGAGGAGGTTGACTACCCCTGATTAGAGTAATTAAATCTTCAGCCATTTTGATCATTTGTTTTTTAGGCATAGAGGCCTGAACATGTGGCCTGGTCATCAGTTTTTTAGACATAGATCGAGATTTAGGCCGTAGCACTGAAGTTGGAGTCGGTTTAATATGCAAGTCTGTGGGCCTGAATACACCCTCAGAAGCCGGTGCCTGCTCAGTGGCTCTGGACCCATCCAAGGTAGAGACATCTGCGGGTTCCAAATGTGAAGCATCTCGCAGCATACCGGACTCCAAATGGGTCTCAGTAGAGGCCTGCAAATCAGAACTGGCGACTGGCTTAGGAGAAGTGTCGTCGGCAGTTTTGGACCTCAATGGCCTCTCTCTCTCTCTCTTTTTCTTTGCGTTTTTTCAGAATTCCGGTAGTCGGATGGCTGACCGACGCCATTTCTGGATAATTAAACCGAGAACCAAAATATTTTGATGCAACAATGTACCGTCGACGGATAGTGCGCGGATTAAATAAAGCACAAAACTGACAGCAAGGTATGTCATGGTCAGGGCCTAGGCAAGGAATACAGTACAAATGAAAATCCTTATGAGGTATTTGCTTCCCACAAGTAATACAATTATTAACTTTTACTGACATTGGTAAGGAGCAAGAAAAAGTTTCCCCAATGGGGTACTTAGCTTTAATTTGAAGACTTCAGTTCTGAAACTTGAAAACGAAAATTTCAGGAGTCGGCCGACCGGCATTTGCGAACTGCTTCTGCTTCGGGCACTGCGCGGCAAGAAAGACTGATGTAATGGTGTTGGCTGCATGTTTTATACCCCTGACGACCTGATGTCATGGAAGAAGGGACAGCAACCGACACAGGACCCAAGACTTTGTTAATCAGGCCGACTGAGGGCAACCTGCCAGCAGATTACCCAAATGTAATGACTGCAACAGTGAAACACGATGAACATCAAACAATCTAAGTCCACATAAAAACAGCAATATGCCACCCATCATAAATCTGTCTAAAACAAATAATCCAAGTCAACAAAACAAGCAATGCACAACCTAGCAAAGTCAGAGCCACTTTGCTCAACTACTATTTAAAGTACAATACGAATTGGTGGAGTTGGTTATACAGAAAAAGTTAAAGTTCTAAATGCCTGTGACAGGCAGAATCACACTAAATTGCCTTACTCATAATATAGAAAATAAGCAACAAAAAACTCAATAGAGCACACCAACTAACAGCTATACACATAAGTTTAGTCTCATTAGCAAGTAATGCCCAAAACTAGCCTGACAGCCTTCTTCTGTCATAAGATGCACCAATAAACTAATTTCAACTAGAACTCTCTACTTTAACCAACCATGCTAAACAGTGGTCATTTGCCTATTGGCTGCTATCAGTGCTGGTTTCAGTGCAGCCACACAAAGCTAGGAATCAATGTCCCTTTGCTCCTTCTCTCACCAGAAACTAAACAGTAGCACCAATCCCAAGCTGGTTCTTAAGAAGCAGGCAACAAGCACTTTGGTGATCAGCAGTCTTGACTCAAATATTCTATGGGTCTGTAGACGTGTTGGAGCTTTCTTTTAGTATATGCCCTGGATAGCATGTACAGGAGCTCAGTGCAAGAAATCTAAAATTCATCAATATGAGACTTTTCATGATGCTTTATTCCCTTATTCATCTGCCTTGTTCTAGACCTTCCACTGCTCCGTTATCTGTTATACCATAACTGCACTGTGCTTCTCTTACAAGGAAGCATGGCGATCCATTGACCTTACCTGTTATACCTTAACAGCGCTGTGCTTCTCTTACAAGGAAGCAAGGTGATCCATTGACCCCTACCCATTATACCATAACTGCACTGTGCTTCTCTTACAAGGAAGCAAGGTGATCCATTGACCCGTACCTGTTATACCATGACTGCACTGTGCTTCTCTTACAAGGAAGCAAGGTGATCCATTGACCCTTACCTGTTATACCATGACTGCACTGTGCTTCTCTTAGAAGGAAGCAAGGCGATACATTGACCCTTACCTGTTATACCGTGACTGCACTGTGCTTCTCTTACAAGGAAGCATGGCGATCCATTGACCCTTACCTGTTATACCGTGACTGCACTGTGCTTCTCTTACAAGGAAGCATGGCGATCCATTGACCCTTACCTGTTATACCATGAATGCACTGGGCTTCTCTTACCGAGAAGCATGGCGATCCATTGACCCTTACCTGTTATACCGTGACTGCACTGTGCTTCTCTTACAAGGAAGCATGGCGATCCATTGACCCTTACCTATTATACCATGACTTCACTGGGCTTCTCTTACCGAGAAGCATGGCGATCCATTGACAGCAAATCTACCAAATGATAAGTAGATAAAAAGAAAAACACTGCCAAAACAACTTTCAGTGAACCTCGAACAAACATAACTTTTGCAGAGGCAAGCCCTCACTTCCCCAAATTCATATATACCTACAATGAGAAAACTCCACTCTTGGCAAAAATGATAGCAGGAGCTTTTCTTTAGCCTACCTGAAATTAACAGATGTGCTGTAAATACAGCTCCTGATAAACTCCATTACCCCCATCAAGATCACAACCTACCCACTTGTTCACACCACCAGATGCTCCTATTCTCTGGTTCAGCCCCACTGAACATTCTTTTTCTGTCACCAGTTCCTTAACACATCTGAGTTCTTCCTCCAGCTGAGTCAGCACTGTACAAATTCTATACGCCATTCCTCCTCACAGTTTCACTAGACACACCACAACTTGCATACAACACCTATCTTACTTCTTCACCACATCTCTTTTCTTCCATTCCTTCTTTCACCTAGGTGCCAAAAGTCAGGGTTCTTGTTTATCATGCTGTTTAACCACACTTCTTGTTGCACCCATCGTAACACAGAATGTTCAAAACTGAGTGAAAGTAAAAATTAGTATAATCCTAGAGAAAAGACAAGAGTTGATAGAGAGCTTTTAAAAAAATCAGAATAACTCATAAAATACCAATTTAACAAGAAACAGAGAAAAACAAATCTAAACAAAAATATAACTACATTTAATTCACTGCAGCTTGCTTTTTCTCAGCTCACCTTCAATCTCTCATTTGCCTCTCAACACAGTACTCTTCTACCTACCGGATCTACCTACCTTATTTCAAATGTCTTAGGAGGAGTCATTAATAACATCCTGAGCTGTTTCTACAAATGGATCGTGCCATTAAGTTCATGTAACAGTACATAACCATATAGTGAATTACAGTATTGTACTTCTGGCACCTGTTCAAATATATAAAGTACACGCCTGCCAGACAGGAGGATAACCTGGGTGATTTTCTTGTGGAAAAATTAAAAAAAAAATTCAGGAAGCTTGTCACTAACAATATGTGAAAATAATCTCATAAACCATTAAAATAGAGATCACATCTTACCTCAAGTTTTTGCGCTCTGTCCCTGCTTAGAGGTTCTAAGGGAAAGCTCAGGTTATTTGACTCAGCTAGGGATCGCAAGTCAAAATAATACTTGGCGTAAACACTTGATGGGACATTAATGTTGAACTGCAGAAGCTCCAAAAACTGCCTCTCCAGCTCATTCCTGAAACAGAAAAAAAAGACTGTTAAAGCTACTCAGGATGAATTCATAAAAAATAAACAACAAGCAGCAAGTGTACATTTATATGACAGGTGCCAACTCAACTTTAATTGGGGTACTATCTGTATATTACTTATGGTGGGGGGATGGCCCTATAGAGCCCAGAGGCTTTTCAATATAGAAGACAATTCAAGGCTGCTAACAACATTGGCAGGTGTGATTATTGTATGATTCTTGGTTTCCTGTAAAATCCCTAACTTCATGCCAGCACTAGGATTCACCATCTGCAAAACCCATCATACTATGTAATGCAATTGTAAGACTCTACATAGGTCTAAAAAAGTGTTTATGTAGCACATAATGTTTTTATTAACTGAAAACTTCTACAGCAAAACTATATATAATGGTGGGTCACAATTATTAATCTGATTAGCTCATTCATTCTTTAGACTTCTGGTAAAGATATCACCTTACTAATTTGGTATAAACAGTATCCAAGACATTAGAAAAAGCAGTAGCTATAAGTAAATGGACTGAACAAAGCACTTCCTAAGCAATTTTTACTGTTCCTAACATCTCCATTTATGAAATAGGACTTACAAGATGGATGCCATCTGAAAGTTCTTCCAATAGGAAGCCAATAATTGCCGGAAAATAAAACAGTAAAAGTCAGTTTGGTTTAAATTTAGATCTTTTCTGAACAGTATTCTGTGTGGATGTCCACTAAGAAAAATCTGGAAGAAATAAAAATAAAGTGAAGAAAAATGGAGAGGAGAAAGTTGTGCTGGAGAAAGAGTCTACAGAGACTCCCTACAAAGCAGACTAGTGTATGGTGCAGTTGCAAGATACATGGATTACAACTTTGAAGTGGAAATTGCTTAGAAACATCCAGAGATTTTAAAATAAGTGGGACTATAGAGAAGCACATAAACGCAGATGGAGAGAGAATGGAAAAAGAGAAGAAACAGTGAAGAACTACTGTGATGTAGTGTTACAAACATCAGAAAACAAGAGGAGCTCACATAATGGTTAAGGTCTTTGCCTCCCATGCACAAGGCACAATGTTCAATCCTGACCATCAGCCAATACCTTTCTGGAGTCTGCATGTCCTCCCTGTGTTTCTGTAGGGTTCCTCCCAGCTTCGAAAAACATGCTAAGTGCTTCCATCTCAAACTCACCAAAGAATGGTATGGGCAGCAGTACAGACTCTACATGGTGCCCTACAGGGGCATCTACTCTACAGCACAGTATCCCTAAGATAAGGGAACATGGATGACAGACATACATGGCTTGGCAAGAAACTCGAGGTAAACTGGTGATTCAGTTTTTGACTAATGTCATCAAATGGGCATTTCTTGGTGGTAAGTGGGTTGACAACACAACCTTCTCTGACCTACGCCAGAGACCCATGCTAATGGTGGGAGGGGTATATGTGCCCCTATTGGCCACTGAGTGACTGCCATAAAGCCCTGGGTCAAAAAGCTACTGGCTGACCAGTGTCCAGTTGCCCAGCTTGGATTACCAGAGACAGCTCTTTTGAGCGAAAGCTGGATGTAAAACCAATCAACCTGCCAAACATGAACTAAGAATTGCTACACTCACAATAGATTCACTGACAGAATGGAGCTTGGAAGTGCATGACATAATGGTATGGAAGAGGCTGGACATCCCATGTATCCAAGAGACAAGATGGAAGGGAAGTGCAGCACAGCCACTTGGCTTGGGATCAAGAGTCTACTTCTCAGGAGGTGGACAGGCTAGAAATGATGTGGGAATTGTGGTGAGGGAGAGGGTTCAGGATGCAGTGAGGAATATTATTAGAATTAGTGCCAGCCTCATGGCAATCAGACTTCAGTCTAATGATAGGATAGTACTCATAATCTCAGCCTATGCCTCACAGAAGGGTTGTGATAGTGAAGAAAAGTGTGCATTTAGACAGCAGTTGCAGGACCTTCTAGATAAAGCAGGAAAACATGAATTGGTGTTAATAATGGGTGACTTGAATTCACACATCAGGACAGATAGAACAGGATTGTGAGGACTACCTGGGTCCACATGGATGGGGCATCAGTAATAAAGGAGAGGTTAGTCTAGACTTCTGTCTGGCAAGTGACTTGATAGTTGACAATAGCCAACACATGGTTCAAAAAGACAGTCAAAAGATCACATACAAGAGTAGCCAACATGCAACTCAGGTAGACTTCCTCCTAGAATGGAAAGGGCACTGGGGTAGAATCAGCAACTGCAAAGTTATCTCCAGTGAAACAGTCAGCCCACAGCACAAACCACTAATTACCACAATCAGCTGCAAGCAGTGGGCAGCAAAGGCTCGAAGGTCAACAGAGATCAAGGTGAAGACTTGGAAGCTGACTGGACAGAAAACAAAATAGTTCAAGGAATTTCTTGGACCTCTAGCTCCTCAAGAAAAAGAGAAAATAGGTGAAGTTGTAAAAGAATAGCAGCACCTCAAAACAGCATGGGTGAGAACTACAGAACAGATACGTGGCTGAGCCAGATATGGAAATAAGGTACAAAAGGAAAGCTGGTGCTGGAATGCAGAGGTCCAAGAAATCATCAAAATAAAGAAGAAAAAGTGGGAGAAAGAAAAGACGGACCAGGCTAAGAAGAAATAATGGTTGGCTAACAAACAAGATAAGAAAGGAGTTAAAACAGCAAAGAACATGGCATCAAAGGTAATCAACCAGCTTCTGGAAAGTGACTCACTAGGTGGCACAAAGAAAGTTTATCAGGTTGCAAGGCAAAGACAGAAAAATGAAAGGAGATAGTCAGACACTCTTTATAACAAAATGCCAGCAACAACCTGCTCATCAGTCCACAAGATATCAAAGGCAGAAGGAAGAACTGATTCCAGCAGCTTCTGAATGAAGAAAACTCCACAGAAGCTGTACTGCCTCAGACACAGCCTATGATGAGAGGAGGAGCTCAGCACAGAACTTGTAAGAACAGCACTAAAGAAAATGAAGTCAAGGAAAGCAGCAGGTTCAGATGAGGTCACAGCAGATATGATAAAGATGCTGGGTGAGATAGGGGAGAAATGGCACCTGTGGGCACTCACAGCAATGTGGAGAGAAATACATATCCCAGATAACCGGAGAATAAGCATACTAGTGCCAGTGTTCAAGAACATTAAGAAAGGCTCCCCTGCACCCTTGTAGCAGAAGAGTGTGGATCTAGCCTTGTCTGAGCTGGGGATTGCTGGGGGAAGATTCGTTGTGTGCTATCCTATTGGTAAAATTGCTTACAAGGGTTTCATTTTGTTTGTATTTAAGCCTTTCGTTTGCACACCACAGGGGTTAGCAGTGGCCTGTATCGACATAAATGCCTTGAAACACTATTTTCCCCAGACATTTGTCAGTAGAACCCTGCCAAGCTTCCCTGCAGCATTATAGGCAACTCAGCTGTCCAATGAGCAGCGTTGCTACGCCTATCATTCACAGCCTTCAACTGAATAACCCATGTTATTCCTAGTGCATAAAGTGGTCAAATTAGCCCACTCCCTTCCCTAATAGCACATACGGTAAAAACCTGCTATAATGGATAGGCAGTTCCCCATCATTTTCCCGGCCAGCCTGACTGACATGGGAATACTAAGCCCATGTAGGAATTGTCTTATGTACTCGTAACACCAAGAGCACTTGTCGTTGCTGAAGGCAGAAATTGAAACCAGGAATTCCTGGTTTCAATTTTTGCCTTCAGCAACGACAAGTGCTCTTGGTGTTACGAGTTGTTTTTTTGGGCTCTTTTCACACTGTATTTGATTCTAATTGTCTTATGTACACTGACAACCACTTACTCCTACAACAAACAAATACCCTATGTGAGACATGTAAGTACACTATAAAAGTGGAATCATTTCTCTCACATAACAACAAACTGGATAGGCATCTCCATAGTGAGGACACAGATGGTCTCATCACCAGGCTGGACAAGGAGAAGGTCGCAGTCAGCTGTCTGTAAGGTGCCAGGTTCTGTCACATCACGAATGCATTGAAGTCACTCAAGAACAAGCACAGTCCATGATGGGGTGAATGATGCGAGACTCACCTCTCTGGCCTAAATGAAGAGAGACATGACTGAACTCTCAGATTATGTGTCCCAGGCAGGTATGACCCTAGCCCTAAGCAGCAAATTACCCTCACCTAGGATGACGCCACAATATAAACAAAAAAAATGATAGACTTCAACAATTGGCTTGGCTTAGCTTCTGGTGTCAGTCCAGGGGATCCAGTACCTGTCAGCCAGGGGTGACAAGGTCGACAGGCCATGCTGCTTTGCCAGAGATGGTCTGCACTTTTCTCCGCTAGGCTTTCAGATACTGTTAAGGTGCTTGCCTCCCCCATAGTGCCTTTTTTAGGCAGTGTCAAAATAACAAAATTTCTGACTTAACAAAATCCACTCGAGGCAAACTCGAGAGGTTCTGCTACTTAATGCTAGGAGCCTAAACATGAAGCTGCACTCCCTAGAAGCACTCCTCACCTTGGGAGATGCTGACGTCTGTGCAGTCACTCAGACATGGTTCAAGGCCACAGAAAGCATCCTGGCCGTGCAAGGCTAAAATGCCTTCTACATGTTCAGACCTCAAAATGAGCATGAAAGAACAAAAGGTGGAGGTGTACCCATCTTCATTACAGCCAAATACACCTCAAGACTGACCAAACAGTATGACTCTGTCAAACTACTCCATGCCCAATTAACTATAAGCAAAATACCCTGCCACATTACTGCTAGCTATAGGTCCCCTACTATGAACCAAGTAAAGCACACCATCTACCTGGACTTACTGGAATCATTCACCGTAGAGCCCAACACCTTAGTCATGGGTGATTTCAACTATCCATCAACTGGGAGACATACACGAGAGCAAACACATTCAGCCAGAGGTTCCTGGACTTTATCAGTTCAAACATTCTGGAAGGGACAGTCTGCACCCCACAAAGTGCTCAAATGTCTTAGACATAGTACTCACCAATATGGGGAGTAACTGCACTCACCCCACCCCCCTCCTGTGTGATGCCTTCCCTGGTAAGGTGAGATCGTAAAACTGTCTTGTTCGAAGTCACTGTTGGGCATGACACCCTCACAGGAGCGAAAAATCTCAAAACTTTTCCAAAGCAAAGACTACTAAGCGATGGTATAAAAAAGTTTATACTCCTCCCCACATTCACAGACAACGACTCCTATGCAGAGGTGTACTGAGATGCCCTGTATAAACACTTAAGCAACTGTACAGACTCTGCTGTACCTGACCAGATCAAAACCAAGTTCTTCCGTAAAAAAAAGCTACTGTGGTGGGCCTCAAGTATAAACAGGTTATATAACAAGAGGAAGAAACGTATGTCTAAGAATAAGAGGAAACTGACTCAGCAGAGGAAGAATTCCCTTCACAGCTTGAACAAGCAAATCAGAAATCTTGTAAAATCCTCTAAAGGTAATTATGAAGATAAAATAGCATATCTAGTGAAAGAAAATCATAAGGCATTCTTTAACTACATCCAGAATCTAAAACGGAATGCCCAGCTATGTGCCGAACTGGTTGTAGATGGTTACTGCACTGGAGGAAATTGTCAACCTGCTACCTGACAGCTATGGTATAAACTTCACCCCCTGGCCCCATTGGCCTTACCCCAAAGCATACCTGACACCAGTCATCTGCCTAGTATCTCTAGAGATCAGGTCATAACCGCACTCTCCAAGGCTAAAAACACAATCTCACTGGGACCAGATAACATCTTAGTTTGCTTACTAAGCAATCTAAAACAGGACATAGCAGACCCACTTAGCATTCTCTTTAATCATAGCATGAGAACTGGCTTTGTAACAGCGGAGTGAAGAACAGCAACAGTATTCCCCTTGCATAAAGGGGGCCATCAACTGCCCTTGGAACTACAGACCCATGACTCTAACCAGTCTCATCTGCAAGGCCATCCCAATTTGGCTTCATTAAGGGTAGATCATGCTTATTAAACCTAGTAGACTTCTACTAGAAAGTCACCAAAGCCCTGGATGAAGGTAAGACAGTGCATATCGCCTATCTTGACCTAGCTAAGGCTTTCAACACAATCCCCCACTCTGGTATCATTCAGAAACTCTCCCAGCTGGGGAATAACCCTTATGTTATTAGATGGGTACCCAACTGGCTCATTGACAGAACACATACTGTCAAAGATGGTGACTCCACCTCTACCAGTAGATCCATCACCAGTGGCATACTGTGTTGGGGCCTTTACTGTTTGGAATATGTTTCTCAGAAGTCCAAGCTAAAGTATATGGCCTTTGACTTACCAAGTTCGCAAATGATTGCAAATTATGTGGAATCATCAAGTCTCCAACAATGTTAACATATTACAGGAAGGGCTAACTCAGACAAATGATTGGTGCCAAAGCCACAGTCTAAACGTAAAAAGTGCATTATAATTCCCTTTAGCAAAAGGGAATTCCCCACTAATTACAATATTGATAACACCCCCTTGAGGTCAAACCTAGTAGTTTGAGACCTGGGAATACAGGTAGATAGCAATCTGAACTTCAACCACCAAGTTTCCACGGTGGTAAGGAAAGCCTTCTATGCTGCACACCTCATAAGTAAGGACACTGCATCCAAGTCTAGAGACATTTATGGAGGGTGGCCAGGCAAAGGAAGGAATTAAGCAATTGAACCAGCAACAACTGAACAAGCAGGGAAATGGAGACCCAGCTGCAAAGCCATCTGCAAGCACTGTTAACTTTAGAGACAGGATGACAGTAAAAAACCCCTACTTTGCTCCAAAATAAAATATTGGAGAAAAACAAAGGGACGCACAAGGGCTGCTCTAAGAACTGGCAGAGAAAGTACAGTTTTGTACCTACCATAAATGTAGATGTTCGAGTGCTCACCCTGCTGCAGTCATCATACTTGGGTTATCCTGCCGTCAGGCGGTCCCGCAGTCAGCCTGAGTTCCAAAGTCTTGGTCAGGCATCAGCTGCTGTCGCTTCTTCCCTGACGTCAGAGCGCCAGGGGTATATAAGAGGCATCCAACGCCATTTTCTTCAGTTTTTCTTGCCCCAGATGTGAGGTGCCCCCAATAGGTAGGCAAAATACATATATATATATATATATATATATATATAGATAGCTAGATAAAAATAAAACAATACCTTTAGGCACAAGCAAATACACCACAGAGGTTGAATAGGATAGAGTGGTATAGATAAGTTCAGCTAGTTCAGAGGGAGGGTAACCTGGACTGCAGCAGGGTGAACACTCGAACATCTACATTTATGGTAGGTACAAAACTGTACTATGTTCATCTTGCTGCAGTCATCACACTTGGGTTGAATCCCAAAGTTAAAGATGGGAGGTGGAGTTAAACAGGGTTAGAAGGAGCTAGTAGGCCCTGCAAAACTGCAGTGGCAAAACCAGCTCTAGTCTTAAAATATAGAGGTAAGTGATAGTGTTTGGTGAAGGTGTGCACTGAACTCCAAGTTGCAGCTTCCAGAATATCCTTGGTTGGCACTCCCCTGAGAAAGGCTGCTGATATAGCTGTAGCCCTGGTGGACTGGGACCTAATGTTAGCAGGTACTGGTTTCCCATGATGCGTGTAGCAGAAACGTATGCAATGCCCTAGCCATTTAGAAATGGTCTGTTTTGAGATAGCTTTTCCTTGTGATCCTGTAACATACGCTAAAAAGAGCTGGTCCGAATTTCTGAAAGCCTTAGTTTTATCCAAGTAGTAACATAATTGCCTGTGAATGTCCAAAGAGTGCAGGAGTCTTTCTCCTTTGTTCTGGGGATTTGGGAAAAAGGTGGGCAAATGAATGGTTTGGTTTAGGGCCACACTGGATACCATTATTTGGCATAAAGGAAGGGTTAGTTCATAGAGAGACTCTGTCTTGATGAAAAATGAGGAAAGGCTCCACTGCCATTAGTGCCTGTAGCTCTGAGACTCTTCTAGCTGAGGTTATTGCAAGTAGCAGGGCAGTTTTCCACGAAAGAAATTTTAAATCAGCTGAAAAAGCTGGTTTAAAGGGCGACAGTGTAAGCTTTTCCAGAACAAAGTTGAGATCCCAAGTAGGTGTTGGTGCTCTCCTTGGCGATCTTATGTTCTTAGCCCCTCTGAGGTACTGTCTTAGGAGTGGATGTGAGAATAAAGGAGGATCCGTGTTGTAATGAGCTGAAATTACTGAGGAGTGGATTTTAATAGATGAAAAGGAAAGACCTTTGTGCAACATCTCAGTTAAATATTGTAGAATCTGAGGAATGTTTGGATCAAGGGGATTTTGGCCTTTAGCCTGGTTCCAGGCGCAAAATCTTCTCCATTTGTCTGAATAGGTTTTCCTGGTGCTGGGCCTCCTGGCCTCCAGAATGACACCCATAACTGCTTTGGATAGAGGTGTTGGCTGGTTGTTTAGGTAATTTGCCATGCAGCCAGGTTTAAAGTCTTGAGCTGGCTGTGTAGAATCTGATTGTCTCGTTGGGTGAGCAGGTGAGGAATTTGTGGTAAAAATCCATGGTGGGCCGTGGGCCATGTTCCTTAAAATTGGATACCAATGCTGGCGTGGCCAGTCTGGTGCAATGAGTATCATTTGTGGCCTCTCTAATCTGACTTTCAGCAGTACCTTTGCTAGATGAGGCAGTGGAAGAAAGGCATACACTGTTAATGTTTTCCAACTGAATGAGAGGACGTCCACTTTCCAAGCTTGTGGATAGAATGTCCTTGTGCAAAATTTTTGAAGTTGGTAGTTTTGGGGGCTTGCAAACAGATCTATTTCTGGGCGTCCCCATTTTTGAGTCATCATTGCAAATACTTGTGGATCTAGTTTCCACTCGTGTGGATCCATGATGTTTCTGCTTAGGTCGTCTGCCAATGTGTTTTTCTTTCCTGGCAGGAATTGTGCTTGTAATTGAACCTGGTAAGAGTGCAGTGTTCCACAAGGTCATTGCTTGCCTGCATAGAGGGTAGGAATGTGTGCCCCCTTGCTTGTTTATGTACCACATTACTGTGGTATTGCCCGCCTTTACTATTAGTTGTCCTGGGTGTAAGAGGTTCTTGAAAGCTGTTAGGGCATTCTGTACTGCTAGCATTTCTTTTTGATTGATATGCAGATGCCTCTGATCTGTAGTCCATTTGCCCTGAATGCACTGTCCTGCCATATGTGCTCCCCAGGCATAGTCCGATGCATCTGCTGTCATAGCTTGCCTGGCTGTGGGTAAGGTGAAAGGCTGACCCTTGTTGAGGTGACATGCCTGTGCCCACCATAGGAACTCCTGTTGAAGGCAGGGAATGAGTGGTATCATTGTTTCCAAGCTGTGGCTGTGCTGAGTCCATACGCTTTTCAGGTACCACTGTAATTTCCTCATATGCAGTTTTGCAAATGGTATTAGTAGTATGCAAGATGCCATGAATCCCAAGGCCTGCAGAATTTTTCTTGCAGGGAGTTGGGTCTTTGTTGCCATTATTTTGAAATATCGAGTCAGTGTTGTTTCTTGTCTGGTGTGAGATAAGCCATTTGGGCCATTGTATTCAAGCTGGCACCCAGGAATATTATGTTTTGTGAGGGCACTAGTTTTGATTTCTTTTCGTTTACTGTGTACCCTAGGCAACTTAGAAGGTGTTTGACAAAATGCCAGATGCTTTAAAAGAATGTCCTTGCTTTCTGCTTGAATAAGGCAGTCGTCCAGGTATGGGTATATTTGAATTCCTCTTTATCTGCAGTATGCAATTACTGGTGCCAGGCATTTTGTGAAGACCCTGGGCGCAGTAGATAAGCCAAAGGGCAGTGCAGAAAATTGATAATGCGTTGAACCTGCAATGAAGCGGAGGTATCTTCTGCAATTTTGTCTGATAGGGACATGCAGGTATGCCTCCTTGAGGTCCAATGTTACTAGCCAAGCATTCTTGCCCAACATGGGAAGAAGCTGCTGTAGTGTTAGCATCTTGAATTTTGGTACTTGCAGATAGGTGTTCAGAACTGAAAGATCCAGAATGGGTCTCCATGCTTTGTCCTTTCTTGGGACTAGAAAGAGTCTTGATTAAAATCCTTGTCCTTGCTCCTCTGTAGGTACCTGTTGAATGTCTCATGTCCATGAGCACTGTAATTTGTTTTTGTGCCTCTGCCCATTGATTTGGTGGCAGGTTTGGCATTCCTTTTATCCTTGGTAAGGTATGAAAGTGGAATCTGTATCCTTGAGAGACAATGTCTAGAACCCATTTGTCTTTTGTGATGATGTGCCAGTTGTCTGCAAAAAATGCTAATTTTCCTCCCAAGGGAGCTGCCAGGAGAGATTTGCTCATTAGTTTGAGGACTGAGTCATTGTGTTTGTCTTCTGCTAGCCTGGGGCCTGTCTTCTCCTCCTTTCTGGGTAGCAGTACCCCATTGGCGAGGTTTGTAAGGGCCTTGTGACTGACCTCTGCCCCTTGGGCGTCTGTATTTGCCTCTCTGTGATCTGTCAGAAGCTGGAAAGGATCAGTTTTTTGTTGGCCAATTTCTGCTGAAACGAGGGGGTTGTACCTGCAAAAAATCCTTGACCGTCTGCATAGACTTTGCCTTATCCTCCATTTTCTTTAAAACCTCTTCTGCTTTGACACCAAATAATACATCCTGCTGTAAAGGTGCATCCAATAATTTTGCTTTAACGTGATCAGGAAGGGTTTGCTCTTTTAACCAAGCATGTCTACGTATGACAGAGCCAGTAACAGCTGCTCTACAGGAAGCTTCCAATGAATCAAATCCACATTGTAAAGTATGTTTGCCCACCTGTTCAGCTGCATGCAACAGATCCTGCATTTCCTTGAATTCAGACTGTTCAGTATGTGTGCTCATTTTTGTTTTAATTGAGACATTAGGAATTGCTGATATTTCAGCATGTGAAACTGACAATTTAATGCTCTCATAGCCAGAGTTGCTGAGGTGTATATTTTCTTTCCCCATCTATCTAGGGCTCTGGAATCCCTTTCAGAGGGCACAGGATTTTTAGCCATAGAAGCTTTAGCTCCCTTAGGACCCTGGGAAATTGTTTCTGGGTCAGCCACAGGGCTTTTATAAAGGAATCTGTGTGAGTCAGGTACTCTGTAGTATCTGTCTGGTTTGGCTGGAGCAGGAGGTAGAGAGTCTGGATTTAGACTAGACTCCAAGTAAACATCATCCACAATATATTTACATATTTACATATTTATATATATTTATATATTTATACTCATATATTAATGTACCTTGTTAGTATTCCTTGTATTCTGTGTTTAACTTTCATGGGCTTCAAGAATAATTACCTGAAAGTTTCTCAGGAATCATTAATTAAGTGCATTATGAATTTGCAATATTATCTTGCAAGGAAAGAACAAGGAAGACAGTGTTGTTTTAATAATTTGTTTTTAAGTCTAATTTTAAACAAATTCTCATTTGCCTTTAAGCATATACTTAGGCTGTATGAATGTCTTACATCGTATTCAGTGCTACACCTTTAAAAAGCATTTCCCCTTTAGAATGAATTACAATGTTTAAATCATCTTCAACTGTGTTTAATTGATTAATTGTTTAATTCTACTGGCTATGCCTCTATAAATAAGCAGTTGCTTTTATATCTAATTTGTCTGAAGAAGCGTATAGTAATATACGTGAAAGCGCTAACCCTTGTTTCTCTTATTCAATAAATTTAAGAAGTTTTTAAGTAACGTGGAGAGCTGGAAGTTTTATTTCTGTCATCATCCACAATATCCAAAACTGGAGGGATAGCAAGAGGCCTGTGCTGGGGAAGTAAAAGGAACTCTCGGAGCCTTTTCTTAGAATCAGAGTAGTCCTGGCCTTCCCAGTGGAAATGTTCCCTCATGGTATGTAAAGTTTCCCCAAAGGAGTAGTCTTCAGGGAGAGATGCTGAGGGAATAGAGTCTTCAACATCAGAGTCTTCATAAGGTGGAAAAGTGTAATCCTGTTCCTCAGAAGAATCTGAGGAAACTGAAACCTGGTCAGAGGAAGCATAATCCTCCTCTTGTCTTGGTCTTTTATCAGGAGGGGGATGGGAACCCCTGATTAGTGTAATCAAATCTTCAGCCATCTTAAGCATCTGTTTCTTAGGCATGGGGCCTTGAACTGTAGACTAATGTACAGTCTTCTTTGGTTTTAAAGGAGTTTTAAGCTTAGCATAAGATTTAATGGTGAGTGTAGTCGGTCTGAAGACACCTTCTGCAACCGAAGGTGTTTCCACTGCACCGGTGTCAGAAGGGCCTAATGAAGATGGCTGCGTCAGCCTAGTAGACTCCGCTTGAGAATCCACAGCTGTCTGGGGTTCCAGTTCTGCGGTCGTCAGGGGCTGTGTAGGCGCCTCACTGAAAACTGAAAACCGGAGAACCGGCGACAGGCCCAGCAGAGGCCTCGGAGTCTGGCTTGTTCCGAGGCTGCCTGTCCTTATCCTTGCATTTTTTTATGCATGCCAGTCGTCGGCTGCTCTGATGGCATGATATAATTAAATTTCCTACCAAAGTAATGTCGTGCGAAGTCAAAACGGCGTTTGATAGTTCGTTTATTAAACCTAGCACAAAACCGACAACCTGTGACGTCGTGGTCTGGGCCTAGGCAAGGAATACAATAGGAATGGAAGTCCTTATGAGGTATTTGCTTCCCACAAGAAATGCAATTGTTAACTTTTTCTGACATCGGACTCAGGCAAGAAAAGGTTCCCCAATGGGATACTTAGCTTTATTGAAGACTTCGGACTGAAATTCGAATAGAAAATCTCAGGTGTCGGCCGACTGGCACTTGCGAACTGCTTCTGCTTCGGGCACCACGTGGCAAGAAAGACTGAAGAAAATGGCGTCGGATGCCTCTTATATACCCCTGGCGCTCTGACGTCAGGGAAGAAGCGATAGCAACCGACGCCGGACCAAGACTTTTGAACTCAGGCCGACTGTGGGACCGCCTGATGGCAGGATAACCCAAGTGTGATGACTGCAGCAGGGTAACATGATGAACATCTGCAATTGAACATGGTGCCAGTCAAGATGTCTGGGAAGGGCAAACTTCACACAGACACTCAGGTTAAAACAGCCCTCGCCAAAGCCAATAACACAGCATCAATGGGACCAGATGGTGTCCCAGGCTGTGTCCTACACGAGCTCAAAGACGAACTAACCCCTCACCTAAACACATTGTTCAAACTCAGCCTCTCCACAAGCTACGTACCCATGGAGTGGCGCACATAAACAGTTATTCTGCTCCATAAAGGTGGAGCCACAACAGACTCTAGGAAATATCGCCCTATAAGCCTGACTAGCTTGGTCTGCAAGGCTATGGAGCGCATCATCATGGAACTCATTAACAGAGAAAGTGGGAACCTCCAAACACTGGACCCTACCCAGTTCGGCTTTGTTAAGGGCAGATCATGCCTCCTAAACCTGGTGGACGACTTTGAGACAGCTACCAAAGCTATAGATGAGGGAAAGGTGGTACACACAGCCTACCTAGACCTTCCAAAGGCCTTCGACACCATTCCCCATTCTGGTATTATAGACAAGCTCACCAGCCTGAACATAAACCCCTACATCACAAGATGGGTTGCCAACTGGCTCACGGACAGAACCCACATGGTGAGAGTTGCGGGAGCTAGGTCCAACTCTAAACCGGTTACAAGTGGCGTTCCCCAGGCCTAAGTCCTAGGACCCCTCCTGTTCGGCATATACTTCTCAGAGGTACAGGCAAGCACAGGAGGACTATGGCTGACCAAGTTCGCAAATGACTGCAAACTAAGGGCTATAACTGACTCTCTGCTGACACAGACATTCTCCAAAAGGGTCTCACTGAGATGGATACCTGGTGTCAAAATCATGGCCTCAAGCTAAATGCCAAAAAGTGCATAGTCATCCCCTTTGGAAAAAACAAAGTACCCACAAACTACCACATAGGTGGTAGTCCCCTAATTACAGAAGACGTAATAAGGGATCTGGGGACCCAAGTAGATAATAATCTCTCCTTTGATAATCACATTGCCAAAGTGGTTAGAAAATCCTTCTATGTGGCCCACCTAATCAGAAAAGGGCTTGCATCCAGATCAAAAGAGGTCACTGTAACACTCTACTCATCACTTATCAGACCCATCTTAGAGTACAACGCCCCATTTGGGATGTACCTTACAAAACACCTGCAACAGCTGGAAAGACCACAGAAGTACCTCACCAAGAGGATCATTGGCCTCAAAAAGATGCCCTATGCAGCTCGACTGAAGAAACTCCAGCTGTACTCTGTTGCATACCGCCTATTCAGAGGTGATCTCTGCCTGACATACAAAGCCATGTCCAACCCAGAATTGATAGACATGCTCCTCCTAAAGAAAACTTTATTCCCTTGAGCCACATGCTCTAGGGATATAAACCTCACCACAACAATAAATAGGACGCGCTGGAGGGATAGATTCCTGTCCCAGAGACTTCCCATGCTTTGGAACAAGATTCCAATCTACATTAGGCAGAGCTCCTCGCCAATACTCTTCAAGAGAAACCATGACGAGAGGATAGGAAACAGAAAGTTTACCCCGGGGATCACTTCAGTGGCTCTGCTGGACAGAGGCACAGGGAACTAATCTAAGGGGGGGGCGAAAGCTAACACATTCTGGCTAGGCTTATAAATACCTTCGGGCAGCCTAGGAACTACCTATGAACCTATGAAGAAGTAGACTTTAAGCGGGAGAACCGCAATGCATCAACCCCTCTTTGAGAATGGCAGCAGTGAAAGAAAATATGCTATTTTGAAGGTTTAAATATGGGTAAAACTCAATTTATGTTTATAAACCCTACAATAAATTGATATTCTGTTGGCTAATAATCACTACAGATCTTCTTCTGCATTGGGAGGTCCCTTGCAACATACAGACAGGCTATTTTATACATTTGCTATATTCTACATTAAGTGAAAGTGACTGAGCTCCTGGGGGGGGGGGGGGGGGCTGCAGCAGTTTTAAATAGTAGATCAAACTGTTCTGGTAAATGACCAAGACACACCTCTGGCACTTTTAGCAGTCATGTCACTTCAGTAAGCATTAAAGCTTGAATGTGTTACTTCCTGTTTAATAATGGAGTTTAAGCCACATTTATGTTGCTATTACAATGTTTGTATTGTAGTATTCTAACCATACATGCATTTCTGTTATTTTGTTGCATATGTTTTGGCAGTTTATTTTAGATAGTTTTAAAGTACAGATAGTTGAACAGGGTAGAGATTCTGATGAAAGTATTACACCTGTTAACATCATATCATTGCATCATTATTTGCTACTACAGGCCTGTACCAAACTCACTTTTAAAACTGTTCTTCTGATGTTAGCTGACCAATAAAAGGTCATGTACATACGGTACGTGTATACATTTAAAAACATTACTCAAAAAAGGAATCCAAACAGACTAGTAGATCGGTCCAGAAAAAAAAATCAACAAATATTCTACTGTGGGCATATTTCCCTATTGCTGTACATGTCCCACATGGTCCTCCATCACAGGAGGTTTAAGGTAGTTCTGATGAAGTCTATGTTATAACTGGGACAAAAGTGAATGAATTAAATGCTGTGCTAAATATTTTTATTCTGTGGATTGCCACGGTGAATAAACGTCTGGTATGGATTTCTTTGTTGGTGGGTTTTTTTGGACCAATCTACCAGTTTGTTTGGATACCTTTTTTGTGTTACTGGTGTTTCAGAATCCATCCATTTTCAGCCTTATTTTAAGGTCAGTTACTTGAATGAGCTGCTTGCCATTCAACTCCTGCATACCCAACATGAAGAGAAACACCTCACCCTGTCCAAACAATTGATTGCATACTGCGGTACATACATTCCATGCTTAATCAGGTATATAAGGGAAATGGATACACCTTGACAGAAACCAGCTGCAATGGTATATAAAGCCCGCTTTCTAGGTGGGTAAAGAAAAGCAACACATTCAAAAACATGTACTATACAAATGCCTATTTCACAATGAGTTTAAAATTAGCTACTGACATTAATATATTAATATTTTATCTGAGTATCCTATCAAAAAACTCACATACAGCACCCCTACTTATTACAATCATCATAAGGACTTCCTGCACCTCAGAGTGAAGACTCTCCCCAATGCAGAAGCCTTCATCCTATGGCCAAATTTTAGCTTCTTTGACATTCTTCTGAGCCACACAAAATGTAATCTGCAATATATCCTCCTGTTTACTGGACTGAAATTAAGTTGACATGAAATAAGGACTTGTCTACCATAGCAAAGATCAGAGATCACATCTTCTACTGACTCTGGCAGGTTAGAAGGAAGATGAGCTTCAAAATCAGTGTAAATTTCAAGTAAGAGTACAAGCATATAATTTCCTTTGAAGTGCTATAGGCCACTAAGACAAGATGTAAGCAGGAAAATTAATCAACTGCTGAGAATCTACCTGAATCTATATGATATAATATAATATAACATTATATAATACACACACACACACATATATATATATATATATATATATATATATATATATACACACACACACACACACACACATGCACGTATATATACATGGAACTGCACCTAATGAATAACTGAAATAAAGAGAAAACAGGTGGGCAGTAGGTTAAAGTAGTAAAGATTAAGGAACTGAAGAGAGAGAGAGAGAGAATGTGCTTCTATGTGTCTGTATCCGCACACACATCAGAAGATAACAGTGGGTTGCACCACTGCATTATATGTATTTTATATCAAGTAAAATGAATTACATCACTGTGACCAATTTGTATGCATTCATTTGGTTACAATTACACTTCTCAGGTGTACAATATTAATAAAGTAGCTGTAACTGGAGGACATGAAGGCAGTCTGTGAATAAAAGTGGTCGACCCCAAGTATTGTTTTAAACAGTCAATCAGGCTTGGCAGGGCTAGTGTGCCTTTGAATAAAATGGGCTAAATACATTACTGTGGCTATTATTCTTATCTTTTTAATTTGACTACAATCAAATATCTGAGGTATATACCATTAATAAAGTGGCTATACAAAGTGGGTACTGTGGCAATCTGTAGATGAAAGCGACTGATCTCACCTGTCATTTTAAACAGTATTTGAGCTAGCTTGGCAGCGCTTGTGTATGTTTCAATAAAACAAGATCAACCTCTTTCCTTTTTTACAAGTATTGCTACTTTACTTCACAAATGGATATATTTAGTGTATACAATCAATAAATGGGTTATAATGAGTGGATACTACAGTATTGTGTAGATGAAAGTGGCTGACCCCAGCTATTGTTTGACTATCATTAACCTGCAGCAATATACCATCCCCTTCCAGTTATCCCTACCAATGCAGTTGCCTACTTGCTTTCAAGTCACTAGCATCCACTGTTTTTCTTGAAAACCCAATGCCTTAAAAATTAATTATATCACCTCTGACTAAACAATATGTCAGAGAATAAAGTAACAATTCTTGCAACCTGGAAATATCTGGCTCTATCAGTCACCTCAACAATGTGTCAGATAAAGGATCACTGGACATTTACTATTGCAATGGTATATCCAGACAAATTTAATTGTTATATTCCAAATGAAGAATATGTTAAACAATGGAACTGAAGTGAAAGGACTGTGACTGGCTGTACCCCCAAAAATATGTCTTCTGGATACTGGACACTCAGCAGTGGTAAGGTCACTGCTGCCATCTGTGATTACTAGGTTCTTAACAGAACTAACCCCCTTGATCAGAATTTTGTTGATGGAATATGTTTACTTAAATTTGCTACACTCATATGTCAAAATAAAGTGTTTATCATCATTTGGGAAAAGACAATCTAAGTAGTTTTGCAGCGGGTCTATATTAGAACATCGAACCCTATTCCGCGAAAGTTGAAAATATCGAAGCAACATAAAACCAAATTTTTTCCTAGAGAAAGAATTTGGTTGTCCGTTTCTGTTGCTTCGGTATTTTCAGTGCTGTGGTGGAAAGTTACAGGTCGGGTTCAGTTAAGTGTGCGATTGAGTGCACGTTAGGGTAGTTAGGGTTAGGGTGCAGGTTAGGTATGTGTGCGACTGTGTGGACATGAGGGTAAGAGCGGGTTAGGTGAGTTAGGGTTAGGGCGCAGGTTAGGTATGTGTGTGATTGTGTGAAAGTGATGGTTAGGGCGGGTTAGGTGAGTTAGGGTGCAGGTCAGGTGAGTGTGCGATTGTGTGAACATGAGGGTTATGGCGGGGTAGGCGAGTTAGAGTTAGGGCGCGGGTCAGGTAAGTATGTGATAGTGACGGACCTTAGGGTTAGGGTTTGGGTTAAGGTAAGTAGATAGTTAATGGTGTGTGCATAGTTTGGTGTAGGGTTAGGTGTAAGATTTTAGGTGCATGTGTGTGGATTGCTGTTTGTCTGGTGTGCTTGTGTCGTATGTATGTGTTTTAGAGTAACAAATTTTTTCCACTGTTCTGTATGTTCAATGTTTTTAGCTTTCGCGTAATAGGGTTCGATATTAGAACATTCGAAGTTTTGAAACTTCGATGTTCTAATATAGACCCTCTGCACACACCTGATTTCAGCTATCAGAAAATTTTGTAAGAATGGATAAAGAATGTGGTAGAATAGTATATAACTGGTTTCTTTTTAATATCTTAATGGGTGGGATTGCAGCATGAACCAGCAATGCTGAAGGATTACTTGTTAAAGAAGGCATCCATTAAAGGAGCAATACAGTGACCTACATATCTTATTTTATTAATGGGAAAACCTTTGTCCAGAATATAATGAATGTTATTGCTTATGGCAATATTTTGTTTGAGTAAGAAATTCATCAGTGCCTTTGCCAAGGCACTGACCCTATTACAGATATTAGGAGTGAAGTCAATCATTTTTGGCTCTAGTTACTTCCAATATGGTTGCACAGTGATCAACAGCTTAATTTCAGATTTGACAAGTAAAAGCAAACTGAGATTTTATTTGGGTAAAATTCAGTTAATGGCTAGTAAGTGTACTACCTGGTTGCAAGTAAAGAAACATTTTGGAGAACCTGAAAGAAAATCAACCAGAAAAGGTTAAGAGAAAACACTGTCTTGGAAGGAACCTGCAGCTATTCAGCAAAAAGCAGTTCACAATTCAGCTTTGGTTCAAGAGATGGCTTCCAGGAAGTAAGAAGAAAAAGTAAATCAAATGTATTCAGAGGTGATTAAATTAAACATTGAAGGAATATATCAACTTAAATAACAAAAGACTAGAAAACACAGAAGAAGCTTTAACTCTATATTAAGATAAAACTGCAAAAATTAGAGGCTGAAATGAAGGCAAAGCTGGCTGAGTATGAAGCTTCTCAAGAAGAGCCTTTCAGAAAATGGTAGCATATGAAGACACAGCACAAATGGAAAATCTGGGATTTTCTGCTGTACCAGAGAAACTAGAAGGAGCAGACTGCATTGATTTTATGAAAGCACAAATAAGCAACTGAACTGGTATTCCAAAGCAGGAGTTGTTAATTTAAAGGACATAGAGTGTACGTACCAAACCTGGCCATGAGAAAGCAGCCAAGATCTATAGTAGTAAAGATATACTCATACCAGCAAAAGATTTAATCCTGACAAAGCTGTGGCATGAGGGAAATTATTAAAAACTGGAGACAGCAGAGTTTTTGTAGAAAATGATTATTCACTGTACACCAGGAAGAAGGGAAGCACATTTATCCCAACAATCAGGGAATGCCAAGACTTAGGTGTGATACAGAACAGGCTAAGGAAGAAATAAAAAAAAAGATTATTCAACAAAAAGGGAGCCTGCAAGTAGAAGGGCACCCTGATTCTCATTCATCTGACTAAAAAAAAATCTCACATAGAGACTTTGCCAGTGAAACCTTTTCCAATGTTCCAAAGGAAAACGCTTAAGAGGCAGAAAAAAGTACAGGAATTGAGTATAAGAATCAGGAGTACATTGGACTTAAAACAAAGTCCAGTGTTGGGAGTTGGAAATGATCAAGAAGACTAGCAACCATACAATTACTAAATAAATGTGAGATTAAAAAACAGCAATTACATTTTAGAAATATGGCTTTGCAAATAGAGGTGGCTGACATAAGACTAGACTTTTGATGACATTGTTAAACTTCTGGGCAGAATGTAATGCATATACTGAACATTATGTCTTTAATGTTTAGAAGGACACTACAGGGGAAAAAATAAATTACTGTAAGCAAAACATTTTTGCTCTTACTATTTGCATAAAATGTCACGATATAAACTGCATATTATATTCTAAAGCAGTTTTGTATAATGTGCAGTCAGGGGTATTTTAAATGTGTGGGATCTTTTCAGTGACTGTTGTATGTGTTAAAGATATTAATGTAAACAACTACCTGTTTAAGGTATACATAACCTATAGGTTTCACAGTATAACACAAGAAGAAAGGCTGAACAAAGGCAAGTTTAAATTAATATAATGTTGTGATCTTGGACTGCTGGGGTGGGGCTGAGGTGTAAAAATGTAAAGATTATTATTATATGTAGAATTAATATGTTAAGTTCCTTTGTTTTTACAAGGGTAGATGCCTAGATTAATGTCCTTGGAGTCAACGATAAACTTTTTTTTTTTTTTTTTACAAAAAAAGGCTTTGAAAATAGGACAAAATGATGAAAGCCAACAAAAATGCTAAGCTTCTTGCATCTGCAAATATACTGGCCAAGAAGTCTGCAGCTGAAGGCAGTTAGCCAAGGGAATTATGTACATTCTGTTTTGAGTGGAAATTACAAAGATGCATCTTCAAATTCTTAGCTCTTTTTCCCCTCATTGCTGACTACTTTTACATGGACACAAGTTGTCAGTAGATGCAAGAAAATAATCTTTAGCATTATGAGCACTATTCTCTGCTGAAGGAAATGCAAAATTTAAAAGTACAATGACAAGCAGATCAGTGAAAAATAAAGTTTGAAATTATGGGACATGAATAAAAGACAGAAGCCTACCAGGCAGCCTTAATACTTTAATGCATATAATAGGACACTGCATAATTTTGTATTATTTAAAGGCAGCCAATGCATTTTTTCTTAGAGGAAAAAGATCATGTTTTTTGAAAGCATTCAAGCAGTTTTTCAGATCTGAGAGGGGAATGGAGGTAGTAAAAGAACAGACAAATATCAGTTCAATTGGGAACACAAGCTATAACATGCACTTTAGCATGGGTAACCTTCATTTTAGATTAGGTTATGCCTGTTAGGTGCAGCTGTTGATATGGGGCAACTGTTCCTATCTGGAGAGTTAAACTTCATTTGTTGAAAGTGTACATAGTTTTGTGTGTTTCTTCTAAGTTAAAAGGGGATGGGGTGTTCTGAAAATGTATTTAGTTTTTTTTTCTTTGAGGGTTTTCATTACAGCAAGAAACCTTGAGAAATGTGCCATGTGTCCAAATGGAGATGGGAAGAAACAACTGTATAAAAAGATCACTTTGCCAAACATTAGTGTGTGCATGTAAGACAAACGTTGGAAATGTACGCTCAAAAACTCTTATCATGTATAATAACTGGGAACAATAGCTTTTTATCATAATGGTTACTCTTATTTATTCACATGATCTTGGAATGCAAGTGGCCTTACAGGTATAGACAAAAAGGAAAGAGTATTACATATTATTAAGAAATGCTGAGTGCAAATACCAATTACACAGGAGACACATTAAGAAAGAAAACAGCATGAGAAATTGACAAAGAAAGGATTTCAGAATGGATATTCAGCAGAATATCAAGGACAAAGCAAAAGGGGAGTAACAATACTGATTGCTAGAGGGGTGCAACAGTGGTAGAAGAGGTAAAAACAATAACAAGCAAGGGATGAGGATTATGCTGGCATGTATTTACATTCCACCAAAAAATGCTATTATGGAGCTTAAGAAAATTTTATGAGAAATGATCAGCTTTCAGTAGGGAATATTATTTATAAGTGGGGAATGGAACTTGAATCTCAATACACTAAGACTGTAAAAATTATATTTCACGGGAACATGAGCATTTAACTGAAATCCTTGACACACAAGAAAATAAGGGACTCAGAATTTCAAGGATATAACTGGTATGGTATTCAAGGAAAGATAGCTTTATTTTCAGATAATATGTTTTATGTGATAAATCTAGAAAAGGACACCTCAGTGCTGTGGAACATTTTGAGAAAATTTCAAGTCTTTTCAGGACATAAAAGTAATATTCTCCTTAAGGATCCACATCCAAAATCCCACACTCTCCTTATTTTTTAACCCTCCCCCCTTCATCATCAGATGAATAATATTCAGGAGGAATTCTAGATCATGCATCAATAAAAATAAAATAACAATGCAGGGTAATGAAGTAAAAACGAGACACTGGTGCTTTCCCACCTACCTGTTTAAGTGAAAGAAATTTAAGGAATGGGCAGTAGAAATTATTCAAGTGTTATTAGGGAAGATAGAAATTTCTTCAGAAGAAATAGCTAGTGAGTGGGGTAAAATGAAAATAGAGTTTAAAAATAAGGCAGAAATAAAAAAGAGAAAGATATTTAAAAATAATAGGAATTATTAAGAGGGGCTGACAAAAGTCAAAGAAGTGAAGAATGAAGCAAATCTCCAAATAAGAGGAGTAACTGCAGAGTGCTAAAGGGAAAATAATGGATTATTGGATAATGTGCATGAGTTTAGAAAGATTGCTGTTAAGTAGCTATTTTTGATAATGCCACAGCACAAAATCTTTTAGCACGACGACAGGCAAGAAAAAGTAGAAAGGAATGTCATCAAACATAGGGAGCCTATGACAAGAAATATAACCAGACATCCTATACAGGTATTAGAGATATTTAAGAAATTGTATGGAGATTTGTACAGAGCACAGGTATGTGGAAACCAAGAAAGAACACAAATGGAAATACTTATGGAAGACTTAATTATGTCAATATTAGAAGAGGATGAGCCTCAAAACTAATAGTTAAGACAGGAGATGAGATAAAAATGGTGATGACTAATCAATCTGCAGGGCAATCTTCAGGAACAGATGGCATTCCTGTAGAAGTATGGAAGTTAGGAGGGAAGAAATGATAAAGATCTGCAAGGTTTTGCTTAACAGCATTTTAAAAGGAGGGGAAGCAATAGCATCTTGGAAGAAAAAACTATGGTGGACACATTACCAAAAGAGGGAAATGACCCATCAGACCCAGCCTCATATAAACACATTTCAATTTTAAACCATGATTACAAATTGTTATGCCTATACTACCTAAATGAATTGCAAAAAGTGTTGCCAAAACTGACAGATGTGGATCAATGCGGTTTTGTGAGCGGAAGGCAAACATCTGACATTAACAGAACAATGATGAACCAGAGGGAAGCAAAATTTAAGAACACACAACTGTTGTTGGTGGTCTTAATGAAGAGAAAACATTCAACAGAATAAACTGAAATTTTATGAGAAGAGCAATGCATTTGCATTCCCTGATACAATAATATGGTTAATTTGTGGATATATGAAGAATCGGAGGCAAGAATTAAAGTGGAAGGGTTCTATAATTTGTTGGACCCAGGCAGTGGTGTCCTTTTTCCCCTTTATTTGCTTTATATTTAGAGCCATTGACAAAGAAAATAAGGAACTCAGAATTTCATGGATATAATTGGTAAAGTAATCGAGGAACGTTGGTTTTATTTGCAGATGATATTATTTTGTACTTGATAAATATAGAAAAGGACATGTCTGTGTTGTGGGACATTTTGAGACAATTCAAGTTTTTTCAGGATATAAAATTAATGAAGGTAAAACAATGGCTATAGCCATAAATTATTTACCCACTCAAGAGTTGGGGTTCAGCAATACCCATTTTTATGAAGTATTTAGGAGTACAGATTATAAAAAGGCTTATGTTATGGCAGCTAAGGAAATGTGGAAAGAGATTAAACAAAATATAATACAAAAACTGAGAAACCTGGATGCTCCTGTTTACTGATATGGGTAGTAAGATACAAGCATTGAAAATGCTTTTAGTTCCTTTAGTTTTATATACAGGTCAGGCATATTTTTATCAACCCGAGAAGATGTGGACAATAATTAAAGTGCTAAAGGAATTTATCTGTGAAGAAAAGAGGGCAAGGGTTAAGTGGGATAAGATGATCCTCACAGTAGAACAAGGTGACTTAGGATTACCTGATATGAAGGAAGATTTCAAAGTTACATAGTTAAGGCTCATATATATAACAGAAACATAATGTTATAATTCAAAGAGGAAAGGGGTGATGAAGAAGAAGTGGGGGGCGGGGGTGGAGTTCAAGAAGTAAGGTGAGTGTGGGATTTTGGATGCAGTTCCTTATGGAGAATAATAACCACTATACAAATTATTATATTCGTGAAGTTGCAGAAAGTATTCTAAGAACTAAGTCAACACGAGCATGCAGAAAGCAGACTTTGCCAATAGGGATGATTGCAAGTAGGGGTACAGAATATATGCAAGAGGGGGCTGAAATTTACTGGAGAAAACTGGCAAAGGAGCCAAGGTACTGAGAGCATATACATACAGAGGAAAAAGTAATAGGATTGGATGAGGTCAAGAAGTTGTTGCAGGTTAGAGACTACATTCCCCGTCAGGGATTGATATCAGAGTATAGGCAAACAGAAAGGCATAGGGGGTGTTAAGTGATCAACCTGCTCTGGTAGAGTTATTAGTCAAATCTAGAACAGAAGCTGCTGTTAAAAAGGGGACAATAATAAGGCATAACTATAAAGAATGAATCAGTGGAGGTTAGAAAAGAGCAAGAAGAGAGACTGGGAAAGCAAACTGCAAGGGGATTGGGAGGACATATGGATGGCTCCCAAGTAGGAAACAAACTCCAGAACTTTTAGGATTTTAGTTTGGAAGTGTTAGCAAAGGTACTGTATATCCCAAGCAGACTTCCAAATAATTTTTCATCATGATGTAAGTAACTGGAGGTGTAATGGGGGAGAAATAGGTGCTGGAACATGTTCTGGGGACTATACTGAGTTGGCAGATTTAAAAAAGTGCCTGCAGAGTTCTCTGTCAGAAATATTGGAGGAGGAAATGGCTGTAAGTAAGGAATTTTTTTTTTGAGTTGGGACACAGGATCTGAATTGCCTAGACATAGTAAGGCATTATGTTTAATTCTGTTGGCTACCAAAAAACAATTACTACAAAATGGAAATCAAAATCTAAACCAACTGTATTGGATATTGTAAAAGAAATAATAGAACAGTAACAAGGATTTTTAGAAAGGAAAGGAGAAAATTACGTTGAAATAAATGGAATGTGTGGGAACAATACAAGAACAATAACACACGAATATTCATTCGGAAAAGTGAGGTTTAAGAGAAGACAAGGATTGAATGATTTATGTAATGGACTGAAAGACAGTTGTTATAAAGAAAAAAACATGTAATTCATAATGTGTGTAAATAAGAAAATGTTAATATGGTTTATTTTCTATTAATGTATGTGTGCCTGTGTCTTAAGTGATATTTTAATATAAGCTTTAAAAAAATTATTTTTGTCTCTACGTTTAGAGGTCAATCAATCACAAAAAAAGCAGAACAAATGTTTAACTTCTTCAATAATCACGTATTTGGAGTGCAAAAGTGTGTGTGGCCTATAGGTTAAGAAACTGAACAACATTAAAGGGGTGCATAATGGTTTCTAATAAGACACCATCTGTGATTACTGATGTCAACAGTCAAAGTAAACATTAAAATTTGATGTGTTTTATCAATTTCTTTTTAACTAACCATCTTCAAACATCACAGAGCCATATGCGCCATAACAGCCACATGCTACAGACCTCTGCCTAGCAGTTTAATACACATACGTTCGAAACAGAAAGTACCTACTGATAAAGGATTTACCTCATCTGTGCCTACCAAGCACATATTGCAACACCTGAGAAATCCGTCCTTTACTCAGCATGTAAAAAAGATACCATCCATACATCACACGGATGCATTTTGCCAAATGAATAAACACAAACTGCAATAGTACACTGTGAAGTAAATGGAAATATTAGACATAAGCCAACCTAAATGATGAATGTTTACAAGTGTGCCTGTGTCTTAAGTGATATTTTAATATAAACTTTAAAAAAATTACAGAGCACAGGTATGTGGAAACCAAGAAAGAACACAAATGTAAATACTTATGGAAGACTTAATTATGCCAATATTAGAAGAGGATGAGGCTCAAAAGATAGGAGGAGATGAGATAAAAATGGTGATGACTAATCAATCTGCAGGGCAATCTCCAGGAACAGATGGCATTCCTGTAGAAGTATGGAAGTTAGGAGGGAATAAATGATAAAGATCTGCAAGGTTTTGCTTAACAGTGTTTTAAAAGGAGGGGAAGCACCAGCATCTTGGAAGAAAAAACTATGGTGGCTACATTACCAAAAGAGGGAAATGACCCAGCCTCACATAAACACATTTCAATTTTAAACCATGATTACAAATTGTTATGTCTATACTACCTAAACGAATTGCAAAAGTGTTGCCAAAACTGACAGATGTGGATCATTGTGGTTTTGTGGGCGGAAGGCAAACATCTGACATTAACAGAACAATGATGAACCAGAGAAAAAGCAAAATGTAAGAAAACACAACTGTTGTTGATGGTCTTGATGAAGAGAAAACATTCAACAGAATAAACTGAGATTTTATGAGAAGAGCAATGCATTTGCATTCCCTGATACAATAACATGGTTAATTTGTGGATATATGAAGAATCAGAGGCAAGAATTAAAGTGGAAGGGTTCTATAATTTGTTGGACCCAGGCAGTGGCGTCCTTTTTCCCCTTTATTTGCTTTATATTTAGAGCCATTGACAAAAAAAATAAGGAACTCAGAATTTCATGGATATAATTGGTAAAGTAATCGAGGAACGTTGGTTTTATTTGCAGATTATATTATTTTGTACTTGATAAATATAGAAAAGGACATCTCTGTGTTGTGGGACATTTTGAGACAATTCTAGTTTTTTCAGGATATAAAATTAATGAAGGTAAAACAATGGCTATAGCCATAAGGCTAGTTCTGTTCTGAAGCAAAGTTTACAACTATTTGCTAGTCATGACAAGATCAAAAGCAACTGTTACTCACAACAGTTACTTCAGTCAATAAGTTTTTATCCTGCAAGCTTGCAAAAATGTGTTAAGTTAAAACGTGGGTGTAAATTTCAACTTCAAAATGCAAAAAATTCTTAAACTTCAACCTAAGACTATATTTCATATAACAGCTACAAATTCCCTTCCTACACAACCACAACATAAAAGATTAAAAAAAGGGAAGACCATCAATTTTAAACTTGACTACTGTGACACCCCACCACTGGACCAGTAATCAAGGAACCTCAATCCTCACCACTGGCAACAGTGGGGGACGTACATTGGGAGAATGACAAGTACACACACAGTATTTCCAGATACAGCTCTCTGCATAAAATATAATTTCCCTTAAGACCACACAGACAGCACAGTCAGTCCGGGGCTGGTTTCTTAGTCTTTCTCCAGATACCCAACAAGGCTCCCCACTGACACAGCTATAGAGTTGAGATCTCAGCTGAGTGGCCATGCCGAGACCTCCAGCACCCTCTCTGTCCAACCAGTGCTTCGTGTCTCTGCCCAAATAGTTGACACACATACATACACACACACACACACACACACACACACACACACACACACACACACACACACACACACACACACACACACACACACACCCCTAGAAAAGGTAGACACAGGCTTACTAGCTATGTTCCCCTTTGCCCAGACTATAAGGTAGTTATCACTGCCACCAGCCAACTCTTTATCAGTTACTTTAAGGCCCTTAACAAAGGGTGTTCAATCTTACTGAGTAATATTAATATTAATACAAATGGCAGTTTGACCAAGAGCAAGGCTATTAGGAATGGCCCAAATTGTCACCAAATAAATATGCAAAGTACTCTCAAAACTTAAATATTTCTCACAAAGATCAGCCACACCAAATGGTTTAAATATATTTAACAATAAAAGAACAATACAATATTCAGTATATATTCACAATGACATCAGAGTTCAAAACCACAGGAAATATTTAAAACAACATTGCAGGATAGTCTCAAATAAATAAAGAAAAACATCTAAACTATGCTTCATTATACTCCTGAATAACAGAATTACTACACCGTAGTTAACTTACTTAAGAACAAGGCAGATGTGGTGAATGGTTCTTATTGCTGTTGTTGTCAGGTCCAAGACAGAATACAGAATTCTGAGTCTCTCTAAGAGACCTCTCAGATTAATATCTCAGTTATTACTGCTGGGATAACTTGCAGAATGGCATAATTTCTTGTCAACTGACTCTAACCCAGATGAAACCCCAATGTTGGAATCTGGCAGTATTTAGCATCTACCTGTGAGAATACATAGACTCAGATCTTTGGCAGATGCTGGAAGTCATAAAACAATTATAGCAATTAGTTCACTCTGAAGACGATACAGAAAGCTTCTCAGTGCAGATATTATGTCTGTAGCTGCCATAAAGTAATTTAATTTCAGCTATTTTTCTGAAGTTAACCTCCTGTATTCCAGTTTACACTGTTAAAATATATACATTTAAACAGTTACAATAGCACATGTACATTTCTGTTCTCTTCCAGTAGGGCACACTGTGGATCCATTTCAAACACAAGTGTATTGCAAATACCCTTTTCAACACACACCTGTACAAACAAGTTTGACATACACATAAAATGCAGTTCTAATACAGTTGCAACACAAGCATCTTATATGAATTATGTTGACATTCACAAATGACACATCATTATTTACAAAATTCCAGACAGTTGTGCTGGCAGTATCTCCTTTTGTCACAACTGCATATAACACCATAACAGACCAACAAGAAATTCACTGTTCAACGAGTAGGAGACTTCATAAACACATTTCTCCATGACAAAAAAAACCACACCAGCCTCAAATCCACCACAAATGTCCAAAAAATACACCAACAGAAGAAGCAGTCGAAGAAAGGTGAGATAAAGAGAGATAACTTTAATCCATATTAAACATCCGTCCTGGTTCCTTGGCAATTCGCTAATTCTATGAAACAGCTTGGCATGTCATCAGTGTCCTTAGGGCTACTGTACTTTTCCCCAGCTTTCACAGTAGGTCAGTACAGCAACAGACTGGCCGCCTTTCATGTTCAAAATGGGTGAAACAGTTATTCCCATCTCCTCTCACTGGTTCCTCAAGTGCTCCGTTTTCCAGTCAAGCACAGGTCAGGTGGACTGCAGTCATGATTTCATCATTATATGCAATGGAGTTGTCTTAATTTAGAGATTACTTTTTTTTGCATTTATCAAGAAAGCAGATTAAATTTTAAACAATGCACCATTAGAACATTGTTTAAATGATGTGCCTAACTTTTCTGCATACTAGTGTTAATCTATGATATATAACAGACTTTTTTTTTTCACAAATTTTTTTTTATTTTTCAAATACATTTGAATGCATTCCATACTATTTATACATAACTACATTAGCCTGACACTATAACAGATCTTAATGTATACAGTTACTTTAAAAGTACTGTATGTCCAATCCATTATCAGAGTGTCTGGTCAATTACTGTATAGTGTCAATCAACGATAAGACTTTTCCCTAAGGGTTGTTGATAAATGGCTTTTGATAAATTCTTAGTTCTTTAATTTTAATTTCCAATAATGCTGTGGTCTTCAGTAGGCTGTAGAAGTCTTCCAAAGTTGGCACTGTGTTTGTATTCCATCTTCTTGTTATACACTTCCTTGAAATTGCAAGTATAGTCCATACTAGATACATGTTTGACCTATTCAAATGAGGACCTTCATTCACATTTAATACAAGAGCTTTAGTTAAATACAATGATTCATTAAATAAAGCTTGTAGAAAGTTATCAACACCATTCCAAAATAGCTTAATTTTAATACAATCAAAGAAAATGTGGTTCCAATCTGCATTGTGTACTTGCTCTCATCTTCAGCATATTCCTTTTATGGAAGAACTAATTTTACTGACTCTATATGGGGTTAAGAATGCTGTGTGCAAGCATTTCCAATTAAAAACTTTTCAGTATTGTGCAAAGGATGTATATTTTATTGATAATAAGATATTTGTTTTAATATCTTCCGTTAACTGTATTGAGTGTTCTTTTGTTACATATTTCCAAAATGAGGTTTTGCGTGTTGTTTTATAGTTTATCAATATTTTGTAAAATTTTGAAATACCGTTTCCCATGTCAAAGTCATTATATATGATTTCATATATGTATTTCGTAAATGTAGGTATTTCTTTAAATGAAGAATTGTTAATTATTCTACTTAGATCTTGTGAATATGACAGAATACTCTGTAAAGTTATCCAGTCCTGTTGTGGAATTTTGTATGTTGTTTTTATTACCTGCATATCTAAAACTTTTAGTTCTTTGATACATTGGAGACAAGCAAATCCTTTCTGTTCCCAGGAATTAATAATTTCTCTATATATTTTATGTGGAAAGTTATTTGTGACTATAAATGGTGTTAAAAGATCAAACCAGATTTTTAAATCTATGTTTGCATTAATAATTTTCCAAAATGAGCCAATGTAATAATTAATCATACGCGTTTTAGTGGGTTTAGTATTGCATACCAATACATAACATGTGCCATGGCAAATTGTTTTTATCTGTTATTTGAATTTATTTTATAAATTAAATTCATTTATTGATATTATAGTTAGTAATTCTTTCCAATTTGCAGAGTAATTTGGACTTATCCCATCCGAGATTGTTTTAGATATTGATGCTTTTATATATGTTTCTATATCAGGAAAGTTTAATCCTCCCTGTTTCCATGGTCTGATATGATGTATTAAAGCTATTCTATTTCTTTTCAGAAACCATAAACATTTTATTAGGCATGAATTTATTTCTTTAAGTATATTTCTTTCTGGTAACAGTTGTATTGCCATGGCTACATATAGGAACTTGGGCAGTAAAATCATTTTATTAACTGTAGTCTATCTTCAAATGTTATTAATTTGTTCCATTTTTCCACAGACATTTTAATTGTATTGATGATATTACTGTAATTTTTTGAGACTAAGTCTTTATAATACTTGCATAACTCAATTCCTAGATATTTTAAGGTAGAATCTTTTTTCCCTATGATGTGATCCCCCTTAGTCTGCAGTTCTTTTTTTTTAATTTAAAAATAAAAATGTTGATTCTGATTTATTGAAATGGAGTCCTGAAGTCATGTGAAATTTGTCAATTAATATATCTAATTCTTCTAATGTCTGTTTTGTATTAGATAATGTTAGTAATATGTCATCAACAAATAGCATTACTTTTGAATTGTATTGCTCATAAACATCTATTCCTTTGATTTTTATATTGTTACAAATTGAATCAGCCAAATTTTCAATAGCCACAGCAAATAGAATTGGTGACATGGGACATCCTTGTTTAGTGCCTTTTGTTATATGTATAGATTCAGAGGTAACAGGACCTAACTTGACATACACTAAATTATTTGGATATATATTCTGTAGGAGATGAACAAAGGATGCAGGAAATTCAAATAGCATTAGGATTTTGAATAAATAGTCCCAATTTAGGGAATCAAAGGCTTTCTCTATATCTAAGCCAATTATGAGTGTCGCTTTATTTTCTTTATTAACATAATCTATAAGAGAAATTATCCTTTTAATATTGTCATGTGTGTGCCAATGATATATATATCCAGTTTGATCATTATTTATTGTTTTGGATAGTGGTATTTTCATTCTGTTAGTTAATATTGTCAAATATCTTATAGTCATTATTTAATAATGATATAGGTCTATATGAAGTACAGAGGTTTGGGGATTTGTTTTCCTTTATGATTGGTGTGATTAAGGAACATCTCCAAGAGGGTGATATCAAAGCTTGTGACTGAATTTCTAATAGAGTTTTATGGAAGAGGGATAGTATCTTTGAAGGAAAAAGTTTATATATTTCCATAATTATGCCATCTATACCTTGAGTTTTATTTTTTACCCTCTTTTATTGTATCTGTAATTTCTTTGTGGAATACGGGTGCTTGCAAATCTAGTTTTAATTTTTCTGTTTTTTTTTTTATATTAGAACATTTTTCATCTAGACTTAATTGATCAATATGTATATTTTCTTTTTGGAAATGTTCCATATAGTGCCTTCTATAGGCATCAAGAATGTCACCTATATCCAAGACATTTTTCCCTTTCTTTTCATGGAAGATACTTTTAATGTTATTAGCTTTTGATTGTATTTTAGTTCTTGTGGATAAATTATGTAGATATTTGGGAGAAGTGGCCAAATTATTAATTTTTTGTTTTTCTAAAGCTAAACTAGTGTTATAATTTTGTTGTATTTGTTGTTTAATACTTCTTTCTTTTTGATCTCCAAATGATTTTGATTTTTTTTTTCAGCGTTTACTGACAAAAGTTTGGATTATAGATCTAATAATTCAGAATCCCATTCTCTGATTTTTTATTTTTATACCAAGTTAGGGTTTTACCATATATGTACGCTTTTAATGAGTCCCATATCATTATTTTGTTTATCTCTGTGGTGTAATTAATATCTAAGAAGAACTGTAATTCAGATAATAACCAGGGTTTGAACTCTTTAATTTTAGTTATATATGCTGGAATTCTGGAGTTAAAGATTAATGGTTTGTACCCACTTTGAAGTTTTAGTATCAATGAATTGTGGTCTGAAAAGTGGCAGGGAATAATTGCGAAATTAATGATTTTAGAGTGCAAGTCATAGGCAGCAAATATTTCATCTATTGTAGTTTGGGTACCAAATCTGTGATCTTGATGGGAAAACAACAAAGACTGATCTTCTTTAAATTTGAAAGTATCTACAGGATGAAATGATTCTACCCACTTGTTTAAAGCTTTCGATACAGCAGATGTACGCAGAGGTCTTTTATTTGTAGTTTCAGAAATATCAAATATACAGTTAAAATCTCCTCCTAATATTAAGGTGCCTTTATAATTATTGGAAATGAAATCCAAGTGTTTTTTAACAGTTCCTGTTCCAATGCCTGGGAACCAGTATAGATTGGCTAGGGTCCATATTCTGTTATTATATTTAACTATTACTAATGCCACAAGGCCTTCTTTATCTTCATACTTATAAATGATTTCTGGGTTAATTACATTTATTTTCCATAAAACTGTTACCCCTTTTGTCTTTGTCTTATAAGTGGATTATGCCAATAACATATATTCCTTAGGATTCCATTTGTAATTGTCATTTGTTCTGAAATTAGTTTCTTGAAGGAAGACAATCTGTGCTTTGTTCAATTTTAAATATTTCAGTAGATATGATCTCTTGCTAGGATTGGGTTATTTAGACTATGTATTTTTTGGTTTATTGTGACTATTAAACATTTTCCTCTGATAACTATAAAGTATATGTTTGAGCTTTTAAAGGAAATTATCCTCTGATAACTATAAAGTATATGTTTGAGCTTTTAAAGGAAATTATCAGTTTTATACTTTGAGTGTTTACCAGTAAAGTAATGTTTTGGTCAGGCATACTAAAAATGTTTTTGTGAAATATCAAGTTTAAATTAATAAATGTTAACAAAACTAAGATCTGCACTAGCCATGGAATGAAAATCATTCCTAATCTGATGGATAAACCTAAATCCATCAGATTATCACTCATACCTTGACAATCCATAACATCTGAGCTCCATAAATTGAACCATATGGAGAATATCTGTAATAGGAATAAGCAATATTTAAATTATTTTGAACATATATAGTACTATTGTAGATTAGACAAAATTCTAATACAATATAAATGTCTACTTATTGTATAAGCAATTAATATTTACATGAAAGATAGATGACAAGCAATTCAATCATAGTAAACTAGGATGTATCATATATAAAACCTCAGTAAAAGATTACAGCACACAGTTATTTAACATATTCACCCTTACTGATAAAATCTTTCAAAACGTATGACTTAATATAAATAGATGGTAATAATATTTATACCTAATGTTTACAATACAATGTATTTTATTGGATATATCAGAAGTTATATTTCATTTTTTTCCAGCATTTAAGTATCACCTTGTTTGTTGTTAACTTACTTAAAGCAACAAGTTTGTTTTATGTGAACATTGATGAAAGTTAGTGCATTTTAATTATCAGTGCATCCTTCTTCCCCCATTTCCTACACATAAGGATTTTCATATCTGTCATTTCTTATTATAAAATGAGTGAAATTACAGGTTAAAAACAACAAAATCACTTATTGTGGTTAATGATTACAAGTTCCCTTTCCAAATTTATAAATTGCCATTTTATGGCATATACTGAAAGTTTTTAGATTTAAATGGCAACATTCTATTTTGTATAATCAGCAAAGGTTAAACTGAGTGATTATTTTCAATTTAATACTATTTGTTCAGAATGCTCATTCTGTGACATTCCTAGTTCAGGCTTCTATTGTTTCCCTTGAACAACTTTGTCAGTTTAATGTCATGTATAAAACATTAGTTACCTTAGTAACAGCTTAAGTATTATGTATGGTCAAGACAGGTTACAAAACCACAATTCAAGTTAAAGCAATTATACGACTTGTTATGCACATTTACCTATATTAGAAAATCACCATGCTTCCCCTTTATGTTCAATATAGTGTATGTCATTTATAACAAGTTAAAACAGTAGTGTTATTATACACAAGCCCATGTTATTAAACTAAGTGTCTGCTGTCAATTTAATACTATTTGTTCAGAATATGATTGTTACATTCTGTGACATTTCAAGTTCAGGCTTCTATTGTTTCTCTTGAACAACTTTGTCAGTGTGATGTCATGTATAAACATTAGTTACCTTGGTAACTGCTTAAGTATTATATATGGTCAAGATGGGTTAGAAAAACTACAATTCAAGTTAAAGGAATTACATGACTTGTTATGCATATTTACTTATATAAGAAAATCATCATGCTTCCCCTTGGTGTTCAGTGTAGTGTATGCCATTTATGACAAGTTAAGACAGTAGTGTTATTATACACAAGCCCATGATATTAAATCCTGTCTTTAATATCTAAATTCAGCAGACTGCTTCATCTTATATGACTATTATATATTTTATGTCTAGATTTACTAAAATTATACATTACATAACTACTGTTTTTTTTTTGGCTGTTGCTTAGTTGTTTAAGAGATCACAAGCTGTAATGCTTATTCTTATTATTAGCTCCTTCAAATCATGTTTATACAGTCCATAGACTTTAAATTATGAGACCCTTCTAGTTTCTTATTTGTTATAAGTATATTTCCATCCTTACATACATACATATCAGTACTTCAAGCACGGGCAACAATACCCATCCAGTTTTGCCAGAATACCATTCACTAATTCATGTGGTGTGTTTCTAGGCTGCTCTTAAAATATCCATACCAATTATTTGTTCTGTTCCATTTTACTAGCCTGTTCCATACAGTGGCCACTCTGCCAGTGAACCAATCAACACACATGAAGGAAATCTGATGACTCTATAGCACTTCCTGGCAACCCCAAACACTCCTAGAATTAGCTATCCCCATATGCCCAAAACATCCGAGCAAGCTCACCTCCCAGACCACTGCAAAGGGTTCTGCACAAGACCAAGTGCTCTTAGTCTTTCACAATAACTCAGACTTCCACTTTTATGTAAGTCCCTAATATGTTTGGACCAAAATACATTTTAAATATAAAATTGTGCTTTTTTTTTTTTTTTTTTTTTTATCAAGAATCAACTTAGTGAGCTAAACGAAGTGTTGGAAGACCATCAATATGTGTACATGTGGATAAAACAGCCCTTTTATTAGATATATATTTTTTAAACCAAAAACACTGCCGAGAATCATCTTGGAGGCTCCTCAGAGCCGTTAAGTATTACTGTCACTCTGTCTCAGTTACCATAGCAACCTGGGAGCATCTGTTTCTGTTAGTGCGTCTGTGTACTGCATACCAGAGGCTCACGATGCACCTGAAACAAAGCTTCACTTCACTGCAACTTCAAACTTAAATTCCCTCCCTTTCAGGAAAAGAACAGAGAGCAAACAGATAAAAAAAAAAAAAAAAAAAAAAAAAAAAGAAACCTCCCAACAAGCCACCACCACAAGAGATAACACATTCGTCCGGCCTTCCCACCTCTCAGCAGATGTATAAAAAAACTATTCTCTGCCAAAATATCCTAAATCA